>NC_089793.1:43451951-43584451 GCF_040412425.1 Macrobrachium rosenbergii
GCAGAAAAGGGTTTGTTTGGCTACTTCCACCCAAAACGGACACAACAGGAGGCTGTGATGAGACATGCCCTTGCAAACAATGCCATGCCCAGCTAGGCCCAGAGGATGAAAGTGCTGAGCGTGATAAATGCCAAAAATGGTTCTGCATTCATTGCCTAAATGCAAACACAGGCTTAAACAAGACTCAAATGAAAAATATTTTGAAACTGATAAAAATAACAGAAAAGGTAAAAGCCCTATAGTGCTTTTGCAGGAAATGCTGCGAGGAAGTAAAAGAGGCAGAAAATAGGGAAAGGAGTGACAGTAATAGCCAGAACACTAGTAGAGGTTACAGTGAAAAATGGGCAATAAGTCGAGGTGATGAAAGTGCTGTGAGAAAGGAGAGAAAAGAAAATCCTAGATCATCAAGAACCTGAAAGTATGTTCTTTGATGGAATAAAAACCACAGAGAAAATAAAAAGGGAGAAGAAATCAGTGGAAGAACTACAGACACTAAAAGAAGAATACAGATCATACAAAGAAAGATTGGAAGAGATAACTGGAGAAATAGCAGCTAGCTAGAGGACAGTCAGTAACCAAAGGAGCCATCATAGAAGATCTAAAACCGTAGATGAAAACCTAGTGGGTGATATGGAAAACAAAGAAAGCAATACCATGGACAGACCCACTAAAACGATTTTAAGCCCAGTTAGAGACACACTTAACCCTGTTGACGAGGAAAGGCTAAATAGCTTAGCCCTTAACCAGGGACATGATCAACAGAAGGGAGGTAAGGAATCCATGATAAATCAAATGATGCCTAAAGTCAAAGATAAGTTAATAGAATCAGCGTGCAGATTTTAATAGAGCAGGAAAGTGTATGAAAGGTAAGTTCTTGTGAGTACCTGCATATGTGGAGAAGCAAAATCTATACAAGAACCCAAAACAGTCAGGAAAGAAAAGAAGTTTTCAAAGAGGGGAACCGCAAATATGGCAAAGACTTTAAACACATTCACAGGACCAGTAGCCAGAATAGGGCTTTATTTAAAGAAAAGGAAAGGAACAATATAATGAGACATATGAATTTGGGTAGAAGAAATAAAGGGAGCAGATATCCCACTTAAACAAGAGAAAATAAAAGACCTACATTTAAGTTGATGAGCCAGAATAAAAGTGAGCAGAGACGAGGACAAGTATATGTGGAGGTTTTTCAAAAATAGGGAACCATGTCCTTTTAACGAGACAGGCTGCCGCTTCTGGTGTTACAGAAAACAAACCATGAAAGAAATGGTCAGACAAAGAAAACAGTTGAAGAATACACAATAAGAAATGAAATGGATTTGTTAAGAGAGAGGATGGAGGAAGTGGCGAACAAGCTACATTTTTTGGAAATAAGGAATATACAAGCAGGGAGGCCAAACCCTGTGCCATGGGCAGAAGCAGTAAGAAACCCCAGTACGTCCAACATGATAGGACCATACCTCCGTAGAGGTTTATAGGGATAGAATATTGCAAGACTGAACAGAAAGGTAAAAACAAGAATTATAAAGAAAACAAGTCAAAAAACCGCCGAAGTTTCTTCGGCGTAATCGAGTTTCCTGTACAGGATATAATGCTGTATAAAACTATCAGTTACTACTTACTACCTTGCAACGCTCAGTGACTCGCCAGATGCGGTGGAGTGAGTGTGCATTGCACACCTCCGGAAAGCACTGCCAGACGCAAGAAACATTGCTAACCTTCTGGGGTCAACATTGAGGTATTGAGGGCTGCAGTGGTATGTTTGACGATTGGAGTGGATGATCAACATACGAATTTGCAAACTTCAGCCTTAGCAGTTTTTAAGATCTGAGGGCGACAGACAGACAAAGTTATCACACAGTTTTCTTTTACAGAAAACTAAAAAGGCTATACACTAACTGTCAAGAATTTCTCGACAATAACTCAATTTATTGGCTCTTGCCCGCTGTTCTGGGCCTAAAACACAGTCTAAAATAGGCTCCAACTGGCACCAGCACTACAGGTGGTGGCTACACAAACACGAGTTCAGTTTTGAAAGTTTTACTACAAAAAATACACTACAACAGAAAAACGCCCAAGCTATTGAATTTACATTACTACAAACTAACCGCAAATTTACAACAACGTTACGTTAATGCAAGATTTAGCTGGGTCCATAACCAAAACACACTGACAATGAACAAAGAAAGAATTTCTGGAACACGTTGGAAGCGGCAATCAAGATTCAAAAAGTTACCTCATTTCTGTTACAGATCACTAAAATCGCAACCTGATCGAGCCTACGATTGTAGTGTTACTACTTGACGTGATACACATTAGCGCCAAGCAAAGATCGTCGTCGATCAAGTTGGATTAAACAACGGTACAATTAATGCTTCTAGAACGATCTGGCCTGTGTCCAGCCGGCAAATCAGCGCACACACCTGGAACGCATCTGGTCTATAGCGTGGCTGGATTATGAGTGAGGGGACACGCTATGCTTGGCTTCAGCAAAGGGCATTTTTCTCAGAAATTTCAAATTTACAATTACATTACTACAAGTAAGTTTCTTAGTTCCAAAACTCTAGATAACTAAAGGTGTATCGAACAGTGCACTTTTCAAGAATGAAGGACATGCAACAAATGAAATAATACTAGCATTTTCCAAATCAGAATCATCGCGTAACTTTCACGTCGTCATTTCTTGACACAACAATCACTGCATTCACTAATTCTACTGATATTTAAAACTACTAGATAGGAGGTTTTGGCGGCAAAATCCCTGCAGAAGACTTTGTCGACATCCTCCCAGCCAGAGGGATTTGACGGCCAAGGCAGAAAGATTGAGACTGATGTCTGAGGAGACAATGTTTAGTCCTGACTTACGGCCCAGATGCGATTGGAGGCCTCACAATCACTGCTGGCTCGCAGCACAGGCAAGATAATGGACACTATTCCGTGTCTTACAATCATACAATACAGCAGTACATAAAAGCAATGAAATATTAATAAATCCCACAAGGAACAAATGTTTTTATACACCAAATACAAGTACTTCGAACCCAAAGGTGGTAATGATGGATGAATTTTCTGGCTACAGAAAACGAGCATATTTGGAGTCTTTGGGGTCTGGGATAAGGTGGTGAAATACCTGAGAAGTATTGGCTGTTACAGCATAAGGTTTGGATCTGAATCTTAACAACAAATCAAATGGCGCTTCTGCTAAGTTAGGGCCGGCATACAGGCACCCACTAAGTGACCACCCACCACTTTGCTTTGAAGAAGCATTAAACACTACTCGGAGTGGTGTGGTCGTGCTTTCCTTAACTACCCCAAAGTGAGGTATATAATAGCCCTCAATGATTGGGCTTGTTACTTTTCGAATGAACCCAGTATCTACGTACATTTGGATCACACTGAAATATTGCTTATGGTACAAGGAATCACGGCTGAAATGAGCTTCTAACAATTTCAAGCAAGCAGTTACTAGCTTATAATTGGTAGTCAGCTTCTCACAATCTTGGAACGGCAGACTGACCTGGTAACCTCACGAGGTTACTTAATGCTGCTCGCAACACACTGCATCGAGGGGTGGTGTGCAACAGTGAATTGCTCACTGGGTTGAATGCCCAGCGTGTCTAATCTCCACCACTCATCAACGTCACGCTCGGACTCTTGAAATCTACACACACATAATGTTCTTACAACGGATGTGTCAGCGCCCTGTCTAGCCCATCCGTGGAGTCTTCCATTAGGGAATACTCCATCACATTTCTCTAAGCCATACACAAAATAACTGAAATAATCAGCTCCAATTCAAATCTCTACATTTTCGAGTATATCACTTTCAACCTCCTAATCCGCAAGTGTGTAACCCTTCTGTTGCAAATGCTATCTTACATTCATCAGCCTGACATTGTGAATGGGCGTGTTTATTTTATCATGAACTAACGACCATAACCTCAGGACTCATTGGCCTATTCTCAGTTGGCGTGCTACTGCATTAAACTCTTCATTAATCATGTCAGTTGCAAAGGGTGCAGTATTCAATGAAACCTTTTTGATGATGGGAAGGTTCAATTCAAGACCCATACAGCTACTAATGAGGCTCCTTTGGTTTCCAGTGTTGAAAAATACTTGGGTTACACATTCCTTATTATTATTACCACGAATGGTAGCTGAAGCAGACGGCAATAAAGTGGATGGCAAGTCCACGCTACTAGGCGAGTTCAGTAATCTACCATTAATAGACGGCTTCTCTCTTCGGGGTCTCTTTTTGCTGGTTCTGAGTTTGAGTGGTGGCTTTAGACACAATTTGGATCTAGGAATGGTGTTACTAGTTGAAGCTACGTTAAGGTTTTGATTAAACTTTACGTTTTTAGAACAAATGAGGGTATAGTAACGTCCTCCACAACTTTTAAATTTTGTTACTACAGCACCTCCGATTACGATGTCCTTTCATCAGGCAATTAAAACAATGCATTGGTTTACGGTCGTTTAAGATAACTTTGCGTCAGTCATTTCGGAATGCCCTTTGTTGCACAAGGGGAGATTTGATGCTAACAACTTTGTTGCGCCAGTCATTCAATTCTGGTTGATGAAGAGTTAGAGGAATTTATTTCTGGTGATAGAAACTCATTCCCGCTTTGTTCGGATTCCACAATAAGCTGTAGGTTCTTGATCTGATGTTCTTGTAGCCACGTAAAAATAAGCATCCTTCGGGCCAGCCTCCTAGGAGATGTTAATCAGCTCAGTGGTCTGGTAAAACTAAGATATACTCTTTTTCCGCCTTAGGCTTTGAGGAGTTGAAAGATGGCGTCATAATCACAACGTATGTCAGTTTTCGTAGCAAGTCTGATTCAGAAAGGCTCAAAGGTAGGGATAGGCAAATCCTTGAGGCGATTAAGTAACAGAGGTAATGTCTGTTATGAGTTACCGTATAACTTTTCTAGCAAACGGATCGCTACATCATAGTTCTCTGTGGTGATGCTCAACAACTTTATCAATCTAAGTGGCTTTTCTTATAGCACGTTAAGTAGGTGTGTGAACTTGGTGATCAGATTTATCTTTGAATGGTTGTGCACATAGACATTGAAAAGCTGTTTGAATGTTGTGTATTCTCTGGTATCCCCTTTAAAGACAGGTAATTTGATCTCCCTTAATTTTTGGGATGGTTGATAACCCTGGAAAGCTGAGGCCATTGAAGGGCACCTTAGCAGCGCCCTCGAAGGGCATTGCACACGTCTTCATTAGAGACGTCCTCTAAGTTGACACCAGACCTAAAAATATCGGCAAGTTCGTCATGATCTCGATCGATCTTTTTAATGAGATCCCAATACATCTGTAAAGTCCCCGCTAAATGGGTTTACTGTGAAAAACCTCCCGTTTTCTACGGTGCCGTTTTGCCTGACCCTAGGTCAGGGTAATCGGCCCTATTTCTACTATGTAATTGTACATTCATTACCTATCCATTTTTGCCCTTGTATATTGTGTATGTGTCAGAGCATCTTTGTGTTTAACTTTACTATTTTTATTGTCACGTTATCTGTATGTACCTGCCTTGTTTTGCATAGTGAATAATTGACCTCGGGTCACTCGTATGTCTTTGTACTGACGTCCGCACGCAGCTTTATAAGCAGGCTGCTTTCTCAATAAACCATTACAGGCTGCTTTAGGAGCAAGAGCCCGTGCTGGTACAAGGCCAGCTAAATCTAAAACAACAATCAATAAACCAGCAGTAGGCTACCTGTCTACCTGCTCTTTCTTTCGCACCCTCTCACACATCTCTACAGGTTAAGTCTGTAACAGATCCCAATTAGAATCTTTTATATGATATCCAAGGAGAGTCATAAGGGCTGTTACTTTAGCCGCCATTTTGACTGTTGCTGGTTACACACTCGGGCATTGCAAATCTGTGATTACGTTTAAATGATTGCATGATCTCGTAATTTGGGACTGCAGATCACCAGCATTCGATGTGTTTGGGCTCGACCACTGCCAGATTTTTGCCCTAAGACAATGAAATCACTTGTATGCTACATGTCCCAAATTCCACATTACTCTAATGCTACCCGGAATGGTATAGCCCATCACTTGTGTCTAGATTGTCATCTATGTATCCAACGTCAAAAGGACCAAATGTCGAGAATTTTTCGACGATAACTCAGCGTACTGCCTTCTGAGCCTAATACACAGTTTAAAAGTCTCAGACTCCAAACCAGCACTACAGGTGGTGGCTATACAAACACGAGTTCATTTATAAAAGTTTTACTACAAAAATATACTCAAACACAGAAAAACACCCAAGCTATAACACAGAAAAACACCCAAGCTACTGAACTTACATTACTACAAACTAACCTCAAATTAACAACAACGTTACGTTAATGCAAGATTTAGCTGGGGCCATAACCAAAGCACGCTGACAATGAACAAAGAAAGAATTTCTGGAACACATGGGAGCGGCAATCAAGATTCAAAAAGTTACCTCATTTCTGTTACAGATTATTAAAATCTCAACTTGATCAAGCCTAAGATTGTAGTGTTACTACTTAACGTGATACACATCAACGCAAAGCAAAGATTAGCATTGATCAAGTTGGATTAAACAACTGTCATGGGTAGATGCAACAATGGTGAAATATATTGAAAAATATCTCTTTTCAAGACGTGTGACTGCTTCCTCGTGTTTGCTCACTAGTCGTTCCTAGCACACGTCGTGGACAAGTAGAGATTCAATGAAACCCTTTCTTGGGGAACTGACACCATGTGGTATCCTCATGCCATGCCTTTGTAACATGGCGCAATATTCGACCCACATTGCATCAGAAAATTTGATGGAATCTCTGTGGCGTGAACGGAAGTGGGCGGTTATTAGAACTAATCATTGTGCAGAAAATAAAAACCTTATGGGAATAATGATTGTCGCCATTAGCTCCGTCATACAGTGGTATATAAGCGGGGCAGAGACTTGCATCAGTGGGCATAAGATGACGCCTAGACTGACAGGCGGTTCAAAGTGTGTTGGTCACACAGAGGGGTCGAGAACAAAACAGTTCTTGAATGGGAGTGATAAGTTTACAGACGACCTTTAGTAAGTCTTATCTCCATAAAATTTGTCTTGCACAAGATGTATTTATATTAGTAACAGTGTTTTGCTATGTGATGAGTCTGTTCTATATGCAATCCATGTTCGATACGAGGTGATTAGAATGACTGAGTATATATCTACCTGTTGATCAAATTTGATTGATTGCGTTGAAACAAGGCCCTTGAATCATGATTTAACTTGAGCAACCATTTACATTACTTTTAATTAAAATATAGATTCAACTCGTTTTATTGATTTAGATGGTTCGAACTTAAATAACCTGTAGAAATACAACAACAATTAATGAGGCCGTGAAAGAATAAACAAATCAGTGAGAGAGTCTAACAAATTTGGTGTCCACTAGGAGAACGGGGCTAGTTGCATCAAAGACAATTTAATTGAAATTCAGTTGTAAAGATATAAACGACCGACACCAAAGATACAGTAGATATTACTAGAAATATTTATATATTTAATTTTGATATATAATTAAATATATATTGCAACTTAAGATGATGAGCAAACGTAAGTGGCTTAGATTATAATTTTTAAATTATTTCAAGTTGTCAAAAACCATTAACTGAAACTGAAATTCTGACATGGTACTGATCGTCAAGAAATGTCTTGATCAATTTTATATTTATCGAGAGAAGACACAGTAACGACAGTTTGAAGAAACTTGCACTGGCCAAAACTTGTCAGCTCAAGAGTTAATTGACGTACTAAAAACAAATGGCTGGAAATGAAACCAGAAATTTTATTGCACCAATTATCAGGATTTTTATTTGTTAATTGGCGCACTTAAACTAATGATATTTGAGAAAGACCACAAAAATTATTGCTGTTTTAGATAGATACTAACTTCACAGCACTAAAATGTTTGGCAATCCACATTCATTTCAGTAGCAAAATTTATATATATAATCAATTTAACAAATATAAGCTTCCTGAAGAACTTCCCAAGACAAAGATATAGACAGACTGGAGACAGAGGCGGAGGCATTCGAAAATAACCGGTTCCGATCAGATCCCCTTCCAGAAACCCTAACTTTAACCAAAACAAGGTAACTACCAACACAGAGAACTACCAACCCTTCCTGCTTGTGATAAGTTTCCAGAAGATTATCCGAGCTTTACACCTGTGACGAAGAAAAGCAGTCAGCCCTTCCTGCCTTCATCGAGGACGAGTCTTCAGCCATTCCTGCCCTCCATTTGCAACATCTCCGAATTCTTGAAGAAACAGCATTTGCTGCCTTATCTTACAGACATCCTTTCTATGTTGTCTTCAAGCCCGAGGTCATCGTGCCAGCATAATTTCTTTAGCTGAAACCCCAGCCACAAAAGGATAACTCTCCAACTCAACATATAAGTATTAAGATTGCTCTTCCTTACAACCTGTTCCCCCTATCTATAACTGCTTAGATTTATGTTGTTTAGTGTTACGTTGAGCGAGAACAAAGGGGAAACAACGTTTCGTTTTCTTTGTAAATTAAGTTGTGAATAAATGGTTCTGTAGTGTTGTGATTTTTCTTTTTATATTCATTTCCCATATTTCAATTGCTGGTGTTGAAACATTGTTGTTTAGAGTTTTAAAGAACCTGGAACGATTCTTGGATCCTGACAGCAACGGTACAATTACCAAATGCTTCTATAACGATCTGGCTACTAGTGCAGCAGATAATTGCATATTTCATAAGAATCAACCAGATAGTGAAACAAGCATGAAATTTGCACAAGTGCTCTTAAAGTTCCCATCAGTAAAGGGCGCTGGCCACAAAAAATTTGAATATGGCGGCCAAATTCCAAGATGTCGGCCAGTATCGACAGATTTTGGCCAATTTTCACTAGAATGGCATGTATCATATTTCTAGCAATATGGTAAAGCTCTTCCATACTATTTCTTTTGTGAATATTATGTTTCTGTAGTTTCAGTACAGTTTACCTAAATATGGGGCTATATGGCTGCCAAGAAAAGGTAGAAACAATAATTATAAATGAGAAATAATGCCCGTTCAACAATTATCGTTTTAAGCATGGATCTTGCTCTGTGGTTTTAGATAATTAATGAGGCTATCTCTTTCTCGAATAACTCATCAATTTTGAAGGAAAATTAATAAATGCAGAGTGTATGTCTGCACAACCAGGCACACTGGTGACATCACTGCTGTGTAACTCAGCATGGGGTTCAGTGCCAGCTAATCCAGCTTTACTAATCCTGTAGTCTTAGACTAGTAGTTGTAGTATAGTTTAGTTTAGTGTCCCAAATGCTTTCTAACAGCCCCAGACCAGCTATAGTTAGATAGCCGCACCTGAATAGACAGGATGTGCCAGCGCGGGAGAGCCGAGCCAAGGGTATGGGGGCTGCTGTACATGATGGTTCATGTACTTACCCGGATGGTGTACAGATCACACGGGACTTAAATGGCACTGGATGAATGATCGGGCTAGGTGTAGGGAGACCAACCTAGTTGAATCCCATACAGGAATGTGTGCTTTGTTTAAGGTGGTAAAAGGATAACCCTCGGCCTTAATCAAAAGTGAAATCATGGCAGAATGTGATGCCAATCCAATATTGAGCAGTAGAAAAACAAACTGGAGTTTGTGTTGTCTTTGTCAGAAGGACAAAAGAGGTGAGCACTTGACATCACCTCCAAGTCATCATGTCCTAGACCATGATGGGTACACAATGCTAGCAAGGAACATTCCCATGTTCAGTGAAATTAATGAAATGCCACTGATAATGGATCCAGCAAGGCTGGATGAAGGTGATGGCATAGAGGCCACTCTCAGGAAAAAATGCAGCAAAATACCATGTGAACTGTCGCTTGTTGTTTAACAACACTAAACTGGACCGTGCAAGAAAGCGACAATCCAATGACCAGACCAGCAACACTGAGACTAGTCGTGCAAAACTGCGCCGAACCAGTCATGACAATGAAGTTTGCATTTTCTGTGAGAAAGTGGCACCTGCATCTGATCTCAGACAGGCTAGTACTAAGGGCCTTGACTTGAAATTGCGTGAATGTGCAGAGATACTTAGTGATGGCAAGCTCCTTGCTAAGTTGACTGGTGGGGATGTCATTGCACAGGAGTTTAAGTATCACCATGCCTGTCTTTGTGCCCTCTACAACAGAAAAAGGTCCTACCTGAGGAGCCTTGAGAAAGACCAAGGTAGCACTGAGTCAGAATCAGATGTGTATCCACTAGTTCTGTCAGAACTGATGACATACATTGTTGAAAAAACAACCTTTGTTCAGATGATCCAGTCACATTTTGGCTGGCAGATATTTGCCACCTCTACCAACAACGTCTGGAACAATTAGGTGTAGAGTCACCAAGTGTAAATTCCACGAGACTCAAAGACAAACTTCTGGCAGAAATTCCAGAACTTGAGGCTCATAAATCTGGCAGAGATGTATTACTTGCATTTCAAAAGGATGTGGGAAAAGCACTTGCTCAATCATCTGATCTTTCAGAGGCAGTTATCATTGCTAAAGCAGCAAATATTCTCAGAAAGTCTATACTTGATCATCAGTCACGGTTTGATGGCACATTTTCTGAGGCTTGTGTACGAAATTCTGTGGCTCCTCTCCTGCTCCAGTTTGTAGGGATGGTTGAGCATGGGGCTGACATCAAGTCACAGTTACGATTTGGAGCATCAAAGTCAGACCAGGCCATTGCACAGCTCATGCAGTTCAACTGCTACTCCTGATACAAAGAGGGAGCAACAACTCATAGACACTCCAAAGACAGAGAAACACCATTCCCAGTCTACATGGGACTCTCAGTCTATGCCAAAACCAGGAAGAGAAACCTGGTTGAAATGCTACATCAGTATGGCCTCAGTATCTCTTATGACAGAGTACTGGAGGTCTCTGCACAGTTAGGAGATGCCAGTTAGCAAATATGTGGAGGAGGGTGTGGTCTGTCCCCAGTACTGCGAAAAGGGTTGTTCACCACTGCAGTGATGGACAACATCGACCACAACCCATCTGCAACTACTGCCACTACCTCCTTCCATGGAACTAGCATCTCCATATTTCAGCACCCCACCAAGGAGAACACTGGACAGGAAAGACAGCAACTAAAGTTTGCACCTGAGAAAGTGAGGTTGGTGCCTGAATTGCCGGACACATTCACAAACATCTCACCAGCTTCCTTTCAAACAAAGAACCCTGTGCCACCAAACACTGCAATACCAAAGCCACCCACAGATATCTTGGGGCCACAGCTTGCACTGGAGTATCAGTGGCTGACAAGGTCATAGTCACCCAGAAATAGATGATGCAGTGAATCTGACGTGGTCAGCTCATCACGCTTCAATGAAGAGAAGCCCAGAATTTGAAGTAACCATAACTTCATTGCTTCTCTCCTGCGTGATCAGGCTCATTCTGTTGCTGACGATCAAACACGTGATGCAGAAAGTGCAGGATGTCACTGATTTTCTGAACCCTGGCCAGATACCCATAATCACAGCTGATCAGCCAATCTATGCCGAGCAAAGCAGGTGCAGTGGCAGTGGCCTGATCAGTATGGCACATAGCATCTGGTACTGCTTGGTGGAGGCCTCCACTGTGTTCTCCAAACTGAGTCACTACCTCTCAGAGTGGAAGAGAGAGTGACCCGAAGGTCCTGGAGAGTTCTGGTCACACTTATGATGAAAGAGATCCAGCACTGCTGGCACTGTGGATGAGGCTTAGACTTGATATGTTTGCCAGAAAACAAAGGGCATATGAGGCCATTCCACCAACCAGGGAGCTTCCTCCTCCAACACACCAAGCGTGCTATGCATCAGGCTGTTGTGTGTGGGGGCAGGCCACCCAGTGTCAGCCATTGCCAGAGAACCCTGCTGAGTGGGGGTGGCAAAGTCTGGTGAAACATGGCAAGTCCTCTGACAACCAACCGCCTTTAGCTGAAGAGTTGCCAACAGCTTACCAAATGTGATGCAAAGCAGGCTGTGGGGGAAAGGGCAAGTGCTGTTGGCTCTTCCCTGCACAGCTCCCAGCACCTTGCAAATGTGAAGTCAGACAATTGCCGTCTTCAGTAGATAATCTAGCTTGAGCATCCAACCTGTCACATGCCTACCTTCTTTATCCTCGAATTTTCAAAGGTGTAGGTTGAGAGACCCATACATAGATTGGTTGCGCTAGTCCGTATTTCTCTTCTTTTCTTTTATGGTTAGCAGTCTTAGACATAATGTTGTATGTGACCATACCATTACTATTTCAGTTGAAAATAGCATATTAGTTAAACTGTCTGATCACATGAATATACCATTAAATAAAAACAGTTGGTCTCTATGTTCTAGCGCTGTGGATAGAAAAAAAAACTTTTATGGCAACCATTTTGTACGCCATCTTGGCTAATTAATTTAGCAAGGGTTTTCAATAAAATGTGTGGTATGGAACATTTTATAACCTAAAAGTCGAGGTTTAAAAAAAAACTGGTATATTCCATCCAATAGATGCTCCCAAACCAGTGAATTAAGATAGATGGCGGCCATTTTGAAAAATAGCCGCCATCTTGGATTTTCAGGTGGCCAGCGCCCTTTTCTAAGAGAGCGTAGTCTTAGGAATGTTTGTGCCAAATTTCATGCTTGTTTCACTATCTGAACGATTTTTACAGCAATCTGCTGCACTGTAACAACCACCGGGAAATGGCATTGGTCTATTCCGGATTTAATAAAATTAATGCTTCTGTTGACCAAACGCTTTGCTTGACTTCATGAAAATGGGACAAAAGCGTGGTTTTTTTGAAAGAAATATACGGAGTTTACATTACTACAAAGTTAAAGTTTCTTTTTTCCAAAATAGAGCATCATTCAAGAACAAAGGGCATGCAACTGAAATAGATACTAGCATTTTCTAAAATGGGAATTTTCACGTAACTTTTTTTTCATATCTTGAAACATTGCGATAATTTGCCTATCCAAAACGACTATATGTTTTTAGGCGGCAAATTCTCTGCAGAAGGTTTTGGTCGACACTGACTGCTGATGTATGTAAATATTAGGGGCATCAAACAAAATTAGAATCTTTGAAAGAAATAATTCAAAAGGTGGACCACTGTTTAGTATGCTTACAGAAACTTCAGGAAAAACGAAATGGGAATAACCGTTTACCATATTTCATAAGAACAGAAGTAGGGATCTACAGACAGATAGGCATTAAGAATGAGCACACACACATGTCACATGTACAAACTAAAGTAGAAAATAACACATGTCACATTTGGGTCACACACACACACACACACATATATAGATGTTATATATATATATATAGAAATATAAGGGCAAAATGATATTTTTATAAAAATTACTCCTCTAATAGCCTCTGAAATAAATAAAGTGGAGGAAACAAGGAAAAAATGATCCCCGACAGAGACTTTTAACTAAAAATAGGAAAATTCATGTCCAACAACATGGAAGAAGTGACTAAAGGAGGAAACATCTGCTTGAAACTTTGTAAACAAAAATAAACTGTTAGGCATTAAATACCTGCCTCAGAGAGGGCTTTGGAACGTGAACCAGTTATTCAAAACATTCAGGAGTCCATGCCTTTTGTCAACGTAATGATTGAGGCGAAGATGAATAAGCCTCCTCTGACAATAGAACAGAAAAAAGGTCGAGTCAGTCAGAGATATCATTTGAGCGGTCACGTGAACTAGGGTGAGAGGACACATGAATTGGAGACGAGTATTTTTTAAGGGCAAATATATAGTAGATCTTAAGAAAGTGAATTGGGTAAAGACTCATAAGCTCTTGGTGGACATAGCTGAGAAAATGGTCCAATCGTTTAAGTACACTGAATGGCTCACAGTAAGTCAGAGTCTTGTTGAAGCTTAAGATTGAAAGTACTTTTCAGAAGGAGAGCATTTTTCAGCGTCCTTCAGAGACCAATAGGCTATAAGGTTTATTAAAAAGAAGGTCAAATTATTTTATTTAGTACAGAAAAGAAGAGGTTAATGCAGGTACAGGAGATTTAATATATGAATCTTTATTATTAGAGAAAAATGATGCTTTTGATATAACAGGATAAAGGAAACAGCAGCTGGAAATTAAAATCCATTGTTAAGTAAATAAGCCTTAACTGGGGCTTAAGCTAAAAAACTAGATGACTTTGACCAACAAATGTTGGGCAGTAAAGGTAAGGAAGGGAATCTTAGTAAAGGAAGTTGAAGAAATTATGAGAATATGAACAATTATAAAGGATGATTGATATTAGATGCTCCTCACAGATGAAAAAGGGAAAGTAGCAGATGAGAATTAACCTACATTTTAGAAATGGATGTCCATGGAGAAGAGGAAATTAAAATCCAACATTAGTATTCACGAAATGGAAAAAGCAGTAAAAAAAAGCCCGAATAATAAATATACCCCGGACAGACAGGGAATAAACAACAAAATATTTAAGAATATGGTTACAGAAATTACTGAGACCTTGGCACACTTAATTGGAGACATTGAAGAAGAGTTAAAAACACTCCGGATGAACGGTAAGAAATGGAAATATTATCACTGCACAAAAAAGGCAACAAACTAAAATTGCAAAACGAGAGAGGGATAGTTATTACTAGCAACATAAGCAAGGTTTTTTGAAAAAGTGAGGATGGAAATACCCAAGGAAAAGATAAACCAAAAAATAAGCAGGTTCCCATGTGGTGGACGAGAAGGAAAATCCACTGTAGAAATCGAACTTGAATGTAGTAATTGATTACAATTACATTTTCAGTAAAGTACATTGGTCTGGGATGCAAATCATAAACTGTCTCCATTGTTAGTCGAAGGATTCCATCAAGGAGATAGGGAAGATGATATGATGGAAAGATGCATTGTTTGTGAAAGATAGTTTTCCATAAAAGGAAGTAAACGCCATGTCATGATTGGGAGAAAAGAAAAATTGAAATAAACTGAAAAATGGGGAGGTTGTTTGAATTTGGCCCAAACCTATGAAAAATAGTGACAGAGTGAATAACTTAAGCAGAAAGAGCTGAACACTCATAAGAAATATAGAAGCAGAGTCCCATTTATCGATGACATAATGTTGCAGGCCGAGAAAAGATGGCTAGAAATGGCTAATTGGGACCTACGCAATCTGAGCAGCTTAAAAATTTACATTTAATACTAAGCCACTCTTCAGCATTATTTTTTTTGCTAAAAGAGCAAAGAAAACCCATGTCCTACATACTTAACAGAGGAAAAACCAAAAGATAATTTAGGCAGTGTAAAAGATTAGCCTTACCTGAGGAGAATGTTATACTTAAATGGCCCAGTGGAAAAAAGCATCAAAACGAGAAATTTAAAATAGATTACCTATAAACTAAGAGAAATTAGAAAATTGGAAATGTTAAGAAAGTAGGAAATATGGCAAGACGAAGATTCTAGAAATGGTGGTGATGCCAGCCATTATTTGCCAAGTATAAAACTTTGTTAACATCACGGGAAACAGCAAGAAATGCATCTAGAGAAATGCAATACAGGATCCTCCGAGGAATGTACGAACTAACCAAAGGCACACCGTATTGACCCTTCAAAGAAAGCCTGGTTATGCCATATGGCCAGTAGCCAGAATAGAATATAAAAATTGTGCTGTTCCATAACATAATAAACTCGGAGGAGAAAAGATTAATTAAAGAGATAATAGATCATAGTGATAAGCCCCCTGTGAACTGCGCTTAGCCAAAAGGATAGACCCAAAAGTACAAATATCACCCTAGAGATTAAAAGAAGGGAGAGTATATCAAAAGCCATTGAAAAGAACAAAGAAAAAAAAAAAAATTAAGCATTTATTGAAGGGACACGGAAAAGCAGGAATCACTTGAAATGCTGAGGTCTCTCTCTCTCTCTCTGGGAAAATTTTTACCATCAGGGAACTCTCAAACAGAGGATGCATGATAATGAAAGCTTTCCTGAATATGTTGCCGAAGGCTAACTTTCAGGGTCCCAAGGAACGAGGTTTGTGATATCTACGTGAGGGAGGAAGAAAAACCTGAAAAATAGTTGTAAACAAAACCAAAAAACAAAAGAATAGACATTACTGTAGAGAACCTGACCAGTGCCTTAACAGAAAACTGGGGACCACGAGACTAGCCACTAAAATTAAGAATTTTGTCAACCTGGGAAGTGCTGGTTGTCAAACCCATTGAACATGATACTGCCCCATTAAAAAAAAATGAAAGGAGAAGTGTTCCCACCAGCAAATGGAAGCATTATAAAACTTTCCTGGTAATAATTAGTCTAGAAACATCTCTAACTTTTTGAGGTTTTGTTGCAATAAACGGTAATGGTTAAGGATTAAAACAAAGTCGAGTACTATCACAAAGCTACTAAAGACAGAGGAAGTAATAAAAAGGAATTTTATGTGTTTAAATAAAATAACAATATGAAGAGGAAAGAGAAAGGCAAAGCTGCATGCAATTAAAAGCTCTGGACTTACATGAATAGTGAGTTAGCCCTCAACTGTTTGAAGGATTGAGCTCTTACGAACTGGAGAACCAGTGCTAGGCTTCTAGCCTCCAGTGAACACCTGTTGTTTAGAACTGATAGATAAAATATATTTAAAACGGATGAATAACAGTTCCGGTGATTGTGCGTGTGTGAATATCGTACATCACGCTTTTCCTCAGATTACACGTCGTCTCCCCAGTTTTTCTTATTCAGTAACGTTGGAAATACGTGACAGGCTTCTTTTGTAGACCCGAGCGTTGTGGTTTTGAAACACTTACCTCTCTACAGCAATATGGAAGTTTGTTTATAACCCCAGAAAATGTAGAAAAGTTTGTTTGCCAAAGCTCATTTTCTTACGGAATTTGTCACAGCAACGCAAGGACTAACAGTTTTCGTGTGTATATATATATACGATATTGAGGATATCTTCAATATATACCATGTTATATATCTTTTATAATGTATGCCAGGGCCCTTATATATATATTACACATTAAACAGCTCTGAAAATAAGGAAACGGGTCGCATGGTCCTGACCGTTCCTGAAACTTTATTTCAAGCCATTGACGAAGGACTGATACAGAGTAATGAGAACTCCGCATAAATATCAATATACTACAGGAACAGTACTGACGAACAGGACGACCATATCCTCAAGCCGGGGGCGAGGAAGCGAGTGGCCTTCAAAACTCATTTGGCTAAAAATCACAATATACCAGGGGAAAATGCTGATCCCAACCACCCGACCTCAAGATCGCCACCAACAGGTGTCAGCAGGCGGAGTTTGAAACTATTACTACTGCTACTCTGTACTGTGTTTACAAATATGATCTCCTACCTGTCCACATCTCTACCCCACCTTAAAATTCTCTGTCAATTAATCAAATTTCATTTTGGATATTAAAGAATCAAGTTTATACTTTCCCTTGACTGATATGCATATTATGGTTGGCCTTTTAGAAAGCTAGATTCAATGATATTCCTTCCAGTGCATCATTAGAATGTACAAGCCTGATTTTGGGCCTTCCCAGTTGGTGTTTGATTGTTCTACTAACATGTGGGAAATATACCACTGTTGGATTTGCATATATCATCACATTTCTTATGCTGTCCAATTCCTTTTTTCCAGTGCTTTCCTGGGGCAATATAAAAGTTGTTGGCAAGACGGGCATGGAATTTTATGGCACACCCTTTAGGTATTGTCTAGCGGGAGTTCACCAACGCTACCCATTGTTTTATTGTTCTTAAGGCCCCATTAACACTCAAAATTTTTAAGAAGATCCAGGGATATCCGCCCATTATTATGGTTAGCAGAAGGGGCGCAAATTTTTGTGTTGTCAGGCTTTGGTTTTAATCGCGATTCGGCTGGCCACTTCAATGCACTCCGTTTAATACGATTCAGGATATTTCACTTCTTGCCTGCATTGCTAATCTTGTCTATTTCATCATCAAATATTCAGGCTGCCCATACACGTAATGCCCTTAAAACATAAAGGAAAACACTGACTTTTTAACGATTGCTTTGTCCAGAATAGAAACCTGCCGTCCGAAGAAATATTGCACCTCCGGACCCTTGTCGCATGTTTAAACCTCAACTGCTGCCATTGCCACTATGAGGACATCGAAGAAAAGTAAGACCATCATTTTCATTTCCATAGTGAATTTAATTGATGGTACTAATTGATTTAACTTGGGAAAAAGTTATTACATCTTGGTTGACTGGAGAGCCATACACCAACCTATTCTTCAATATACTTAAACCATGGGACACGTGGAATTATGTTGTTTAATATTTTTCAAAAATTCCATATATCGGTTACTTAACACTGGTGATAGAGGGTTTCCTATTGCCATCTAAAATTTTGGAGTAAGTTTACCATTAGCTTTGCAGTTGCCCCCTGACACGCATAATTTAATCAGTTCTGGCCTGTCCCGGGACTTAGAAAATGGGATATCCAGCACTGATGTTCTTGAGGAATTCGAAGAATAAAACGCCATCAGATCATCAATTGGCACCTTTCCTGGCAATAGTGATACGGCACAGTCACATCTAAGAGTGATCCTATTAATCTGTACACTAGAAGTTTATTTAGTCAGATCCACATTATTTGATATTAGCATTTGAGATGGTACCTTAAAGGATTGAATATCCACCAAGTACTTCCTGTTCTTCCATGCGGAACTAACTGAACTGATATGTAATTGGCCTGGCAGGAAAGTTTCAGTTTTGTGAGTTTTTGTTGAACGAAAGCCACGATGCTCGATGGAGAGATGGCCTAAACCTTTAGTGAGGCGTTACCTTTTACAGGTTTTTCATATGATTGGAAACTCCTGTTCACATTGTTAACGGGTTCTTAGTAAATTTTAATTGTATTAAACATAAAAGATTTTCCATTTTTTCTAGTATAGAACTTTTATTTAAAATTACAAGTTAGCGCCTGATTTACCTGCTTTGTCATAGAATGTATATTTTTATCTTAAACACATTCATTGATAGCAGCCTATAAAACTTAGCACCTTTGTAGTTAGATTAGGTAAACTGAATATAATCATCCTATCTAGGTTAGGTAGTTCTAGCTAGGTATATATATATATATACCAATCTGCTATATATATAGAGTAACTATATGTGTGTGTGTGTGTGTGTAGTATAGACCTTCACGCTAAAAAGGGAGTGTGTATCTTATAGGGGGGATTTTTATAATATTTACGCTGTTCGTCTCTAACATTTAGGGATAGAAATATCAGCCTGACTGAGACAGGGAAATTGCTTTGTCCCAACCTAAAGCCGTTCAGTTCAAATTTATCATCCGTTGGAGAAAGGAATAGGTAGCATTTAGGCAAATTTAACCTCATAGGCTGGAAAAAAGTTTGTAAACAAAATATGTTAGGGGCATTAGGGACCTAAGCCTCAGAGGGTTTACGCTCAATGACCCCAGGTTATGGTGGCCCTTAAGCTTTTATTCTATGCATCTGGACGTGATGCCTTTGTCAAGGTCGGATTGCCCTGGCGGTATAGGCCCTCTCTCTGGAAGAACGGCGCAGGTCGGGTCAGAGAGAGATCCCAGCGGTCACGGAACTAGGGTGACGCCAGCGTATGCGTCTGAACGATATTTTTTATTACTTTCCTACGTCTATCTTAATTAGTGAATTGGGAAGACTGCCAGAATACGACTCCTGAGGTCCCTCGTTTGCGCAGCGAATCGACGCTCACGGTAAGTCCGATTCTTGTTGAAGCTTCGTGATTGACTAGTTCTTTTCTGTATTTCACATTTTTTTCTTTTTGTTTTCTTCCCTTCAGCCACCACTTAGGTATATGTGTTTACAAAGTCTAGATTAAGCCAAATTATTTTATTGTTAGCTTCAACCCCATTATTCCAGTAAAATACCTAGGATTTAGGGTAAGCAAAATCAGGTTAAATCTCGATGCTTTTGTATGCCTCATGGTCCGAATGTTTGGGAGAACCGCTATGCTAAAATCAAATTCATCTCAAATATTCTTTGTTAAGGTTAATAACCCTAACTGGCGACCTTATTAATTAACGTCTGTCTTTGCGTTAACTTTGGCTTCAAGTGACAGGTTACGTGTAATCTTGGTTTGCAGGGCAGAAAATTTACGTAAATTGAATAATACATGATCAACCAAGACTCTCACACGTAACATTGGCGACTGCTAGAATCTAAAGTACATTTTAGAGAAAGAATCTGGAGAAAAGGAAATTAAAATTACATTAATTCCAAAAATAAAAGTCGATATCAACTCCATTTCATTCTTTCCAAACAAGGAACGAGGCATAATAATAAGCAGTAAAGAGATAGTTAGGCTAACAAGTGTAGCGAGAATTAGCGTAGAAAGGGTGCGCCGAGAGCAGAGAGTCATAATTTGTAACGTTAAAGACAAGGGCATTTACCGTGTTCGACCGTGAGAGAAGTCGCTCTCGCTAACGATCTTAAGGCCGGAAAAGCGGAGCCATTTCATGTACACAAAGTAATTTAGAAATCGCGCCGCAATTCCGATCGTTATTGTTTGCATATAGCGGGAATCATTCAAAAACCGTGTCAGTGAAGTGGCTTAACGAACGGAAGTAGTAATTGTATCATAAAAACATTTTCAGTAAAAGTAAATTTGGTCCGCTCCAAATCACGCAAATCATTCCATTGTTTGTCGAGGATGTTTCATCGCGAGAACGATAACAAAAGACAAAGTTGTTTGGTAATTTAGTTTTCCATCCGAACGTGAAACGCCATGCATGATTGGTATATTTAAAGTAAAATCTGGATACCATTTGTTTCGTTGTTTGAATTTGAAGTAAAGAAAAATACCCGCCCGGTTGTTTTGAAATTGTTCGAACTGTTTGTGAGAGAACGGCCATTTGGGGTTTCTTTAGCAGGCCGAGGTTGTTTTGAAATTTAGGCTCAACGGGGACCTTGCTGCCATCTCAACGACCTTGTTATTGTGACCTCGGACTCTGCCCTCTGCCACTCTTGGGCATATATTTTTTTGTTGTAGCTAACCCACCTCCTAATATCTTAGCTAGAAACCAAAAGATAATTTAGGCAGGAAAGTTAGGGTCTTAGTTAGAGTAATAACAAGTTCCTATACGAATACCTACTATAAAAATCATATAAAGAAAATTTAAAATTTTACGATAAACTTTTTGTGACGCTGCCCCGGGAAAATTCTGAGATAATAAAGTAATCCCTTTAAGGAAGCAAGACGACGATCTATATCATTTATTAAGATCCATGCCATTGTGCATGTATAAAATCTTTTGTTACATGTTCTCACAGCAAGAAATTCGCTGATTGAAAATCTCTCTCTCTCTCTGTCTCTCTCTCTCTCTGTCTCTCTCTCTCTCTCTCATTCAAGTAAGATCTTCTAACCTAAGTGTACGTGACCCCTTCAAAGAAAAGAACGGCCGACACTAGGCTAATTAATTCGAATACATTTTAACCAAACAAAAGAAACACTCTGTCCCACAAGTCAGATGAGGACAAGTTAAGAGTACTTACGATATATGATAAACTGTCGGTCACGAGTGAGGCCTGCTATCCAGACCACAAAACAGTAGTTTTCACCTCTGAAAAAGAAGGGGCCAGCCATACAGTACTGGACCAGCCATCAATGAGGATCTTAAGAAAAAAAAAAAAAAAACCCAAATTCACTTTATTCCACAGTGCCAATAATTTGCAGCACTCACGAATAGCTTACTTTCATCTCTCTCTCTCTCTCTTTACCTTCCCTTTCTCTCTCATTCGATTATTGTTGCACTCTGCGGGGTGTAGAGGCCTTTCTCCCATATAGCCTAGTTGGACTCCAGTAGAGGGTCCTAAGGGAACACATTGGCACCATAAGTGCACCAAGCAAGAATCCAGAAAAATAAATAAACAAAACCAAAGGAACACAGAGAGAAAGTTCTTCTGAACCTAACCTGCACCAGTGCCTAGGGATACTGAGGCCACCATTGAAACCTGTACTTTTAACCCAAACTACAGTGCCACCTTTGAAAGGTGCCCACGTCATTATTGAAGAGATTTCCCCGCTGCCCAGTCGCCCCTCGACCCGGTTAGACGCCCTTCCCCACCCAGAACCATGGCAGCAGAGCATTATAAAACTTTCCTGGGGCTGGGGACGGCAGCAGGTCTCACCGCTCGAAACACCTGGATTAAGGAGCAAGTGGACGACTTGGCCAAGCTGAGAGAAGGAAGAAAGACTCGAGCAGAGGAAGTATGAAGAGCAGAACGTATGAAGAAGAGTAAGGGTGTATGAAGCCGAGCAAAGGCAATATGAAGAGGAAAGAGAAGAAAGAAGGAGACAGCATGAGTTAGCCTGCAAGGAAACTGAGTTAGCCCTAAAAGAGGGCTCGAGCTGAGAGAGCTGAAAATGGAGAATGCAGAAGCTATGGTTAGCCATCAAGCCTCAGTCCTACACCTGCTGCATCAAACGCTCCAATTTCGAGCATCAATTCCCTAGTCCCCAAGTGGACTGAGGACGAGCCAAGCATGGCTGAGGAGATCGAGGCTCTTTTCGATAACCGCAGCACTACGGAGACGGAGAGAGCCTTAATACCCAGCCAAGCATATGGAGGGAAAAGCCAAGGCGCAGCTTAGCTCACTGAGAAGAGCCAGGAGGCAACATAGCGGAAGTTCAGAGAGTCGTGCAAGGCCTGCAGAAAGATAACCCCAGAAAATGGAGACAACGGTTCCGGGTCTTGCCAAGGAAGTTGGCTGGTCTTGGACGAATGGGCATGTCACAAACCCAGTCCGCACGTCTTTGGTTCGACTCCTTGGCCTGCACGGCGTTGGAGGATCTCTTCAATCGACCATGCTAGAAGACCTTTTCAATATTGTGCAGGGCCCTTGCAGTATATCTAACGATAAACAGCCCTCCACACTTATGGAAGCTTGTCATGGCTGGTCGTGGAAACCTTCAATCAGTCGATAGCACCTCTCAGAAGCTTAATCATCCTCCGCCTACCTCTCTAGAACTCCCACTCGCCCGAAGAATGACTGCTAGCGGACGACCCTGTGCAACTATTGCAAGAAGGGGGGGCCATGCTGAAGCTGAGTGCGATACAAACTCGGCACTAATAAGCAGCCTAACCCTACCAGCCAGAACTCCGCTCCGATTCCTCCGCTCAGCCCTCTCTCCAACAGTTACTGCAGGCCACCGAGCCCATCCAAAAGGCCGTGCAAATCCTGTGGGGCTGCTAGCTACCATAATGCTGGATCTCCGGCCTGTCCACATCATGTCCCACTCACCAAATTTGTCACCCTAATCAGCACTTCATTCTCTGCGGCTGGTCCAAGACTGATCCTTACCCCGAGAGACTGAAACCCAGTACATCTCGGTGGCCCCTCTTCAGAGCACTAGGCCTGCCCATGACCCTTCCGGTCACAGTAGACACTGCGGCAGATATTAGGCCTGATCGCCAGGGCCCAAGTGCCAGCCGGTGCCATGGTTGATGAAAGAAACCTGGTGGGAAATGAAGTGATAGAGGGCCACGCCATTACGTTCTACTGTCCAACTCCAGGTTATGACACCTTGGGGTCGACACCTCACCGCTTGGCGTGGTAGGTGGTCGGCCCGGAGGGCCTTCTTGTTGGGTCGGGATCTTCTCTGCGGAAGCCCGTCACCAACGCCCTCCCGCAGCCACGTTACCTCCCCACAGGCCCCATGTAAAACTCTCAAAATGACAAACCTCCACCTTCCGCCCCACCAAAGTGGTCCGGAAGGCGCGACCCAACCTATTTCAGGCCTAGCCCTCTCCAATCATGAAGGGGCTGGCCCACCAAGAGTCTTCCTCCGCGAACAGAGATTCAGGAGAACAGTACCGCTGGGGCGTGCCGGGCAGACCACTCCACAAATTGGGAGGGCTGCCCAAACAAGCAACGCCCAGCAGGCGCCCCCGAACAAAACTCTAGAGAGGCTACGATCTCCTGCTAGGCAGGAATCTCTGCAGCCAAACCACAAGTCGTCCGCGAGGTAGTGCACCCCGGACCTTGTCAGGCATGCCTGACCTCAACTGCTGCCAGTGCCCTTGCGAGCACTGAGCAGTGCCAGACTCCGTCCGCCGGGCGTTGAGCTACCAATGGAAAAGGCCCCTATGCCGGGTCTAAATCAAGAGGTGAACCTCCTCCGAGATTTAGGATTCCCCATGCAGTTGATCATCGCGACTGGAGAGCCTCCAGCACTAAACTTCTTCTTTGCAAGATTCTTTTGCAAATTTGACTCAGGGGATGAACCCTGGAGGGGATCGAAATGGTACCCCTCCTTGGAAGACCAGGAACTGGCATCCTCGGATGCAGAAGTCGAGATCGCTCTCGCTCCGGTTGTCGGTGAGCAGCCGGATGGGAATCCTCCCGCAGCTTTGCAGTTGCCCCTGACTTCGCGCCCGCCAGCCCTCCTGGCCTGTCCCCGAGTCGGTGCTTTCATCACCTGCTAGGCCAGCTACTGATAGGCCTTGGAGGAAACCTCAAGAAGAAGAAGAAGGGGAAGAGAGAGCCCAGTAGTTGCCGAGCTATAGAGCTCCTCCTGGCACTAGTGCCTCTCGGCACAGTGCCTAACATCTAAGAGTGATCCTGGCCCCTTGCCCAGAGAAGGTAGCCAGTGATCTCTTCTTTTATTTTGTACCTGCCTAGCCACCTTAAAAGTACAGTACATCAATTTAGTAGCCTTGTTCCTTCCACTTACCACCGAGCCAGTAACTCATGTAAGTAGCCTAGCTAATTTCAGTAATCTTAACTATTAGAAACGAGCCACGATGCTGCGTGACATGACCCTAAGACCTCAGTGAGGCAACCATTTCATCATATGAGGCAACCTCATGAATTAACTAGTAAATTTTAATTGTATTAAACATAAAACCATGTTGTAATTTTAGTTAGAATATTAACTCTTATGTTGGTGCTACGGTCGGGTTAGGATAGGTTAGGCTAGAGATATCATAGAATGTACCACTAGGCTAGGTCTAAAACACATCATGATTGTGGAGGTGGCCTTATAAAAACCGTGAGCACCTTCTAGTACTATTAGAATTAGGTTAGAAGTAGTGATTATAGCTCATGTCCTATCTGGGGTTAGGTAGTTCTGTAGCTAGGTAGGCTAACCAGGACTAATCTGCTCAGGGGAAGGAGAGTAACCTAGGAGAGGCTTAACAGCTTGTTTAGTATAGACCTTCACGCCCGAAAAAGGGGTAGAAGGCCTCTTAAAGGGGAGCTTTTATAAATATTTACGCTGTTCGCCCTCGAACATTTAGGGATAGAAATATCAGCCTGACTGAGACAGGGAAATTGCTTTGTCCCAAGCTAGAAGCGTCTTCAGTTCAAACCTTATCATCCGTTGGAGAAAGGAATAGGTAAGTTAGGCATTTAACCCTATAGGAAGAATTTCCTATCAGCCTTAGGCATTAGTGACCTAAGCCTCAGAGAGGGTTTACCCAATGACCCTAGTTATGGTGGCTCTTGAATGTTTTAACAAAGCGTGAAGCGCCTTGTCAAGGTCGGATTGACGCGTATAAGGCCTGTTTTGAAGAACGGCTCGGGTCAGAGAAGATCCCAGAGTCAGAACCAAGGGTGACGCTATGCGGCGTCCTGTTGGACCTCTTTTATTTCTTTGTCTATTCTTAATTAGTGAATTGGGAAGACTGCAAGAATACTACCCTGAGGTTCGTTGATCGCTGTGATTCGTCCTAACGGTAAGTCCGACTTTTTGTTGAAACTTCAGCGATTCTTTAGTTTTGATTTCTGTATTTCAAATTTTCTTTGTTTTCCTTCAGCCACCACTTAGGTATGTGTTTACAAAGTCTAGATTAAGCCAAATTATTTTATTGTTAGCTTCAAATTCGTTATTCCAGTAAAATACCTAGGGATTTAGGGTAAGCAAAATCAGGTTAAATCTACGATGCTTTGTATGCCTGGTCCGAATGTTTGGAAGAACCGTTGCGTTTAAAAATCAAATTCATTCTCAAATATTCTTTATTAAGGTTAATAACCCTTAACTGGCGACCTTTGGGCTATTAACGCCTGTCTTTGAGGTTAACTTCTGGCTTCCGTGGCAGGTTACATGTGTAATCTTGGTTTGCAGGCCGTAAAATTTACGTAAATTGAATAATACATGATCAACCAAGACTCACGTAACAATATATATATATATATATATATATATATATATATATATATATATATACAATATATATATATATATATATATATATATATATATATATATATATATATATATATATAATATATATATATATATATATATAGATATATATATATATCTTTTCTTCTTTATCTTCAGCTTTTATATTATCTTTATATAGAGGGTCTGATTTTGCTGAAACTAAAATGTTAGACAGTCATTTCTAAAATTGCTTTTAATAGAATAAAACCTCCTCACGTTCTTCTCCTCATGGTCAGGGGCTGTCTAATTGTGATAAAAAAATTCTTTGTCCTCTCCTCCTTGTTCCAGGAGCACCATATTCATGGTTCTTTACACCACAGAATCTCCTCTCTTCTCATTCATTCCAAACCATTGTAATCGTTATTGTGACAGCTTCTTTGTGTTATTTTACAGTGCACTTCATATATGTACTCTTGCCAGATTGTTTCCTTATCCTGTCTCTTCTTGAAATCCAGCAGTTACACAGCGAAACGTTTGAATTGTTAGATTACCTTGTTTGTGTTGCCTACAGAACATTTCTTTATCCATTTTTCACAACTATAGAATCATATATCCAGTCAGCAATACTCTTGTACGTTTATAGGTACTTATATGAGTATAGTTTCAAGTTTATATATTAACGATTCAAATATATTTTTACCTTGTTAAAGAACTCCCCAAACGTGAACGATAAGTACGGATTGTAAACAAAACTTAAGCCTTAAGGACCCGACTGTCAAATACTGCAGGCTGTTTGAATGGTAGGTTGTGGCGCTTCTAAATTTTTAGAAATACTCTTACCATGTTAGGCATGCTTTATGTGGTTTTGAAAGAGACGTTTATAGAACGCAAAAGTTATCTTACGTGTGAAGTTTGCTTCGGGAGCGCTCTAGGTGATTTGGTCACGTGACAAACCTTAGGCTAGACTAATTCCAGGGTGTTGGGAGCTGCAACCATGATTAGGAGAAGGGATTAACTAAAGAAGGCAAAAGAGACCAAGAGAGAGAGGTGGCTAACACTTCCCCGCTAGGATGATGTCCTCATTAAACCAAATTACTACTTAGAAAGGCTGGCATTGTGGATAAAAAAATTTATTTCCAAAGTCGCGACGTCCCAGCCCAGGCCACCATCTATGAACTGTGTGGAATGGCCCCATGGGGAAACAAGTGAAAAGCCATTGTCTGATTTTATCCTTTAGATTAGATGAACCTTTTGCGTAGAAAACTTGTGCCACTGGGTTGTAACCAGATCTGCAGCTGTTTCACCATTCGCCTGGATGGCCAATAATTGGGGTAGGTTTCTGGCATACGACGCATTAAATGGGTTACGTCCAGATTATACTGATTTGATCAAATTTAGGATGTCAAGGCAACCGTTATGTTGGTATTTTTATTGTGTTACTATGTGCAATTTTTGCCCGGATTAGCTATGGAGGGTGGGGATGCCCGTGGAATGCTGGCTTAGACCTAAGGGCCTTGGCAATTCAAGTAAAAGTCTTAAAAGGTAAGTGACAGCTGGTGCTTTTACAGCTGCCGACAAAATATTACTTTAAATTCTTGTAAAGCAAGTAAAATAACATATGAAAACTTCTAATGTTTGCCATAGTTCAGCATCAGCCTAAGCACAGCCGGCTTAGAATTACCGGTTTCTTTTATGGTAGAACTAGGGAACAGCTCCGTATGGGGTATTAATTTGGAAATTGATTTTTCCTATAGTATTTTGGTTGCTTATCAAGAATTTACCATTATTTTTTGGAGGTCGACTGTAAATAGCCTAATCTGTAATGCGGGTGTGGAACTATTCCATAACAACATGGCAGTCTGGTCTTTCTCCCAACGATTTCCACCACCCAAAACCCCGTGTTCCCAAAGGTTCCCCAACCATGTTGGGTAGATATGAGGCTAACAATAATTGACCAACAATAAACAACACCACCTCCTTCATCAGAAACACAAAAAGTACATGAAAAATCAATTTCAAAGGTAATAGCTCATGCGGAGCTGTTCTGTAGTTTTACCTCATTTATTGATTAACCTAATATTTAGATAAAGGTTTCAGTAACCCTTGGAGCAAATGCAGAGTGTAACCTTTGAGGTTAATATATGGTCCTGTAGTCTGAGTGGCTCTTCACCCCACCCAGCTGTTGGTTAGCCTAAAGAAGCCTGATAATGTAGTGTTCACCCAATTGCAGATTGGTGTTATAAGTATTAGCTAGTTTACTTCCTGTTTATTAGCCTTAACTTTTTTCAATGTATTTTATTTACATAACCGTACCATAAATTATCATAGATTGTTTTGTATATTTTACATAAAGTAATAATACTCTAAGTACCCGCTTCCCCCTTGTATTGGGCTTACTTTAATCTAAGATGGTTGCAAATACTTGACTGTCCCATTGGAAGACTTATACAACTCCTCAAACACTTGCAGAATTGCCTTCAAAAGAAGAGAAACTACCTGAGTTGATTGAATCCCTGTGTTTCCCTACAACCAGTCACTAATTCCTGAGCAAGCAGTCAAAATCCAGTTTGAGTTTTTATAGTATTTACGTCTAATAAAATTCTTTATTTTTTTCTTTCTCCGTCAGTATCATTAATAAACTGAATTTATTAACTTTTTTTTTAAGTTTTAGCTCTATTATAAAAATTTTATGTGTATTTTCCTTGGAGTTCTTGCTGCTCCCTTATCAAATGCTTTTCCCTACCCTTTCTGGCATTTTATTTTTTTACAGGCTAAGGCCACCAGAATCTAAATAAAAAAAGTAGTTTAATGGTTTACATGCTGCTTTATAAATGAGCATGTACAGAGTAAAGCCAGCTAATCTACTATGAAAAATGGGCTGTATGCTCTAGGATCATCCTAACTTGTCCAAACTGGCAACAGGACCACTCCTTGTCTCCCCCTTAGCATTGCTTAAAGCACATTCCTTATCTAAAGGTTGGAGGGTACAGCAGTTCTATGTATGAATTTTCTAAGAATATTTGAATAAAAATGTTGCCTCCCTGGGAAAAAAAAAAAAAAATTGTTTGTTGACTTGGTGTACTAAGTTTCATGAAGACTGTGCATTTTGAAAAAATGTGCTTGCATATAAGTAACTTACCAAGTAATTACATAGCTATAGTTTCTAACTCGTGGGGCAGCCTTTATTTAAAAAATCACCCACTAACTGGAGTACTGGAAATGACTTGGTAGGAAACCTCTTTCTGTTTCTGCCGCGCTCTTAAGTGACATCGGGGGTTTGCTGCAGCTTTTGTTTACTGATTTTCGGTTGTATGGCTGGATTTTGGTGAAGTACTATCGCTTATTTGAGTAGCCTTCAAGCTTTAATAGCTTTCAGGATCATTTGCTCCGACACGATATACAAACCATCAGTCCTTTACATTAGGAATTACTTATGGCGAAAGCTGGACACAGCCTTTAAACTCTTGAACAAGGTGGTAAGGCAGTAACTACTGTCAGGTAGGCAGGAGTACCCGCCTGCCTGGATGTAAACATTCCAGTTTGCTTTCGGCTGTCATGCATTGTAGACGTGTTTTCGGATCTCTTTGCCTGACTGTCATTAAGCTCTTTATCCTGGTGGGATCTTTCTGTATTTTTGTGTATATATTGTGTGTGTTTGATAATTATTAATACAGTAAACCCCCCGTATTTGCAGTCTCACGATTTGTGGACTCATTTATTCGTGGATTTCTCTATGGAACATATATACGCATTATTCGCTGAAAATGCGCCCATTCATGGTATTTTTCACTGAGAAACATTCACTAATTACTGTATTTTCATCTCATTTTCATGACTGAATGCACTATTTGTGATAAAACTATTAAAATACTCAGGTAGTGCTCGTGATACGATAGTACGATTTTGCAATGGGATAAGCAATTAATACTGATACGACAATATTTATAAAATATTTTTAAACATTGCGCGGGCACAGGCAGCAGCGTACAATCAGGCAGCGAGAGAGACCAAATTGCAATAGACCAGCTTCTTTTCCTCCATCTCTTTATCCCGTCTTCTAGTTAAAAAAGTAAAAGAGAATGATAAAAGTATCGTTAGTAACGCTATACTCTTGTGTAAATGTGTACAGCCTTAAACAACCGACCGAAAAACTGTTGTTTTACTTATCACTGAATCGGATAACAACAGCCGTTTGTTCCAACCCAGCGACTTGTTGGAAGTGTAAGTCTATCTTCCTGATGTGGAAACCATTTTCGATAATTGTAGTACTTTGGGACCATTGTCCGTGGGTGGCATGGTGGTGGGGGAGGAAGCGTAGGAAGCTTTTCTTCCTTCTTTTTCTCTTCACCTTGAACTAAGGTGTTGAGTCGTAAGGGGAGCCTGGGGGTAATGTGTACCTTGAGTGCCCACCAGTCTTAGTTTTTAATGGATGGGTGGTGGTTTTTTATTTTATGGTGTAGGTGATGTTCGTGTTTTTAATTCTGATCAATTGGTTTGTCAGTACTGTGCACAGGGCAGGGGCAACTGGCTACTTGTAAGCTTGTTAGTCACCCAGTTCATCCCTTGCTGCAAAGTCCCCACTAATGTAGAGGTGCATCTGACCAATTCGCCACACCCTACGTGGTTAAGGTGAGGAACAAGCCGTGTACCAATGTTAATAATTTTACTCTCTAACTCATTATCATCCATAATGTTTTGGGGTAGAAAAAATCCATATACCCCACCTCTGTGTCAATGTGGGATTCAGCAGTGTAATTACTTGGTAAGTTACATACATGAAAATTACATTTTTATGATAAAATAAAGTTTTATATATACTTACCAAGTAATTACGAAGCAAAGCCCTCCCTCCTCCCCTCGTATGGCAAGAAGGGCAAAAACAATTGAGCTCTTTGCTGAAGTTGTTCCTCTCTTACCCTGAAAGTGGGCAGGATCTAGTCACCTACACCAACACTAGTGCTACCGTGAATTTCAAAATCTTTAAGCTGCCGGCGAGTGAAACTGTAAGCAATGTAATTACTTGGTAAGTATATACAGTAATAACCTGAACTTGCACGATTTGAGTTTTGCGAATTCACAGACATGCGAACTTTTCATTGGAACCTATCTAATTGTCATACATAAGTTTTTCACAGACACACGAACATTTGCGAATACTGAGAAACCCTGCAAAAGTGTTGATGTTTAATTTTTAATGTAATTTATAAGTTTTGAAGCTTTTATGTATAAATTAAATAACATTAAATAATAAAAGTAATAATTTCTCTCTCTCTCTCTTTTACTGAGATGAGAGAATTTTTATGGTAAATGTATGCACGTTGTATTGTATGATAAATAAATTTTTTACCTAATAATAAGTACTAATTTTCAAATAATAAGATTAATAATAATAATAATAATAATAATAGTAATAATAATATTAATAATATAACTAATTATTTTAAACAAACAAAGGTCTTTCCCTCATCTTTTGTTCGAAGCTCGAAGGCAAAGCTGTCAGACATGTCAATTTAACATGACTAGAAGGGTGTTGCTGATTAGTTGGTCAAAGGTTTTCTCTCTCTCTCTCTCTCTCTCTCTCTCTCTCTCTCTCTCTCTCTCTCTGTCCTCTATCGTAAATTCATAAAAATTTCACTCTTAAGTAAGGACAACTGTTTCTCTCTCTCTCTCTCTCTCTCTCTCTCTTGTTCGTAGTTAGCCACAACCTATGTATGTGTTACTGTTTCTCTGTACAGTAGATAATTTTAAATTGATCTAATTTCATTATAATGACTTACCAAAACACTGTAAAAGCTTTTATCTCTTTAAAATCTAGGGACACGTCCGAGATATAAATTTTCAAACTTTGTTTGGAACGCTGATACAATTGGCGGAGACCCAACCCCACGGATGCCGGTGGGGGTAGCGTGGCAGGAGACATACCCATAAACCCAGGTCAGTTTCATTTCTGGCGTGTGGAACGCATCTCGCGCGTCCGTCTGTCTCAAACTGTTTGGGTTCCTTTGTCTGCTTGCACTTATTTGTGGCGTCTGCCTCCTGGTGAAGTACTCAATTGCCTGTTTATTTATCTAGCTCTAGCTCTGGGAATTCGTAGCTATGTCGGATTCAAGCTTCTTGGGATCCAGGGTTTGCGCAGGGGAATTTGTGCTCCGCCAAACTAGTTAAACTTAAATCACGATCGCCATTCTTTGTGTACAGCATGTAGAAGTCAAGAGTGTTCCCAGGAGAACACATGCAGTGAATGTATGGGATGGAGTCAGGAGTTTTGGCAAACATACAGTTCCCATCAGATAAAGCTGGTTAGGGATAGGGATAGGAAAGCCTTTGCGTAAAGGAAGCTAGGGCTATCATCTTCTTTCGTGGTGGCATTGGCGTCACCTCCTCTGCCGGCTATTCCTTCCTCCTCTCCTACCCCCTCCTCTACCGCTGCTCTTTCCCCCTCTCATATTCCCCCCTCTTCTTCACCAGCTTCCCAGTATGTTTTCCCTAAAGCCAAGCCCAGCCTCGAGGCTGATAAATCAGAATTCGTTCTTTTCTGATAAATCAATTGTTCTTTTCAGAAATCAAATGGAAGCGCAAATGAACGGTTTCATGGAGTCGGTCTTAAGTTTAGTGCGTTCGCACGTAGTCGGCGTTAGCGCCGGTGATGGCGTCAGTGTTGGTGTTGGTGATAACAATGTGGTTGTTCGCGATCGCGTTTCAGGCGAGTCTGCTTGTTTTCTGAATCTTTTGAGCAAGGCAACTGTCCTGCTCGCCTTCTGAGGCTAGAAGACAGTCCGGCTGGCGAAAGGTCAGAAATTATTGCTCACGAAAGCAGGCTCGTCCCTCTAAGGCACAGGAAAGCCTTAGTCCTGGTGGTGAAGTAGTGCTTGACTCAAGTGTCGAAAAGCTTCAGGAGACATAAAAGTGAATCTCAAAAGCTTCAGGAGCGTGAAAGTGATCTCCATCGACGCCGTCGATCTTCTCGCCATCGCCAACATCGCAGGATGGTGTCCCCAGAAGCTTCATCAAGGCGATTTTGATCGAGCGGCACTACCTAAGGTTAAGCCCTTCAGGTGAGAGTAGCAGCAGTTCATCTTCAGTCTCTTCATATTCCAGCTCTTCGGATCCCCTCCCTCCTCGTCATCGGAAGTGGGATCAGACCTCTCGACCCCTTAAAGAGGCATTCTTCGGATAATTCCTGTCCTAGGGTTACTAAACTCTTCAAGAAAGGACAGCCAGCCCTATACCTGGTTGCTCAGCGTGGGGATCTGATCAAGAAGATACATTTCAGACGCTTCCTCCCAGGTCATCTAGTGCAGTCAAGAGGCCTAGCCCTCTCCAGGAAGTTCCACCTCAATGCCCGGCCCTTCTTCTCCTCCTCCTACACAGGAAATGTCTGCTCCTTTGGCTACATCCTCACCCTCCCAGGAGTCTATTCTGTTGGGAGGAAGCTAGAAAAGGTAGTCCACAAAGTCCTTGGTATTCCCGAGGATAGAAGTGAACGGTCTGGGGTGGAACCGATTCTTTCTGGTGAAGAGGAAGGGCCAGGTGAATCGGGGCCTTCTTCACATTACGCTCTCTCTACTCAGCTTTCTGCTGCAGTCGTACCCTCAACATTTTCAGCCGACAGCCCCCTCTTCTCCGACTTCCACGTTGCGCCTGGGAAAACAAGGTCCTGCCACTTCCCTTCCAAGTTGGTACTCTCCACCGCCTCCAAGAAAGCATTAAAAGAGGTAGAGGCGTGGTTGGAAGCTAAGAGGTCCTCGGGTAAGTCGTCGTTTGCGTACCCTCCTTCAAAGCTGTCGCAAAGGAGGCAAAATTATTACAGCACAGTGAGCTTCTCCTTCACTGGGATCCGCAATTTCAGCACAGGGGACTTCGGCTCCCTTGTGGACCCCTCAAGACGCATTTCATTCGAGGCAGCCAAGACCTTCTTTTCTGCCTTAGATGTAGAACATTTTTCCAGGAACCTCTTCAAGCTCCTAGAGATTGTCAGCTTTATCGATTGGTCAATGGGAGCTGTTTTCAAACAGGTGGAGCAGGCTAATCTCGCAGAAGACGTCTTGGAAAAAATCACGGGTTCCTTTCCTGCACCGATATATCGCTATCCATGATGCAGGCGAAATTTCCTCCCTCTTCGCCATGGCCACTCTGAAGAAAGAGGAAACTTGGTGCTCTTTCTTATGTAAGGCTGTGACTTCTTTGCAGAGAACGGCTTTGATGTTCTCGCACCTTTGACAAGGAGGGGCCTCTTCCCAGAAGCAGTAGTGAAAGATGTCCTGTCAGCCATGGATAAGAGGCGTCGTCACACATCCTGTCTATGTCTTCCACCAGACCGAGGCCTGCTCCCGCCTCCTTTGACCAAGATGGTGTCTCCTCTTAACAGGCATCCGTTTCAGAACTCCAGGTCCAAACCTTACTCAAGGTCCCGCTCCAACTCCAGGGGTCACAAGTTCTCCTCAAAGCCACAAGGTCGTCATACCAGTAAGTAGGATCCCTGTCCTCCATGTGCTGGTGGGGGCCAGACTCAGCCTATTTTGGGAGGAATGGAGAGACAGAGGTGCAGATCAGTGGGTGGTGCAAGTGCTCCAGCTAGGCTACTGTCTGCCGTTTGCCCAACCTCCTCCTCTCTCCAATTCTCCCATTTCCTTGACAGCATACTCAAGAGGCTCAGTCAAGTTTTTCGGCCCTAGAGACAGAAGTCCGGGTCTCTCTTAGGAAAGCGGTCATCAGTAGTGCAGGACGTGTCAACCCCAGGTTTCTACAACCGCCTGTTTGTAGTCCCCAAGTCATCAGGGGTTGGAGGCCAGTTTCGACGTAAGTGCTCTCAATATGTACTTAGTGAAAACCAAGTTCTCCATGAAACGAACCGCTCAGTTCTTCAGACACTAACTCGGGGATTGATGGTGACCCTCACATGGAAGATGCCTCCACATTCCCAGTACATCAGGACTCCAGGAGGTATCTTCGCTTTGTTTTCAAGGACAGAGTTTACCAGTTCCGGGCCTCTGCTTCGCCTGTCGACAGCCCCAAGTGTTCACCAGGTTCTCGCCCGATAGGTCATTGGCTCCACCTGGGAGTTCGGATCTCCTTGTACCTGAGACGACTGGCTACTCCGTTCATCATCAAGGGACCGCTGCATGGAGGACCTTCACAGAACCCTAAGGTTAGCTCGGGACTTAGGGATTCTGATAAACACTGAAAAGTCGAGCTTAGTTCCTTCACAGAGGATTCTTTATTTGGGGATGACTCTGGACAGTCTAGCTTTTCGGGCTTTTCTGTCTCCCAAAGGGTCTCCTCCTGCCTTCAGACGGTGGAGAGGTTTCTTCCTCCTGGACAGTTGCTCCGCCTGTCAGTGGATGGCTCTCCTGGGGAACTCTGTCGTCAGCGGAGCAATTTTAAGGTTAGGCCGTCTGCACATGAGACCCTTACAGTTTTCCTCAGGGACTCTTGGGACAGAAGGACCCAAACGGACTCCACGGTCTTCAACATTCCCCACGACGTCAAGGGCATCTTTTTCTGGTGGAGGTCGCTGGAAAGGCTTTCGGAGGGTCTGATCTCTCCCAAGACAACCATCCCTGCAGATGTTCTCAGACGTGTCCAATGTTGGGTGGGGAGGACATCTAGCCAACCTCAGGACGTCAGGAGTTTGGTAGGACGAACAGAAGAAGCTCCACATCAATGTCAAGGAACTGTTGGCCATTCACCTCGCTCTCCAGTAATTTTCGACCCACGTCTCAGGCCAAGCAGTAGCTGTTCACGCCGACAACTCGACGGCTCTAGCCTACATCTGAAACAGGAGGTACCCATTCCTTCGCCCTGTTCAAAGCTGCAGGACCTTCTTCTGTGGGCGGACAGCAACAGGGTGGCCCTGTTCCCTCGGTTTGTGCAGGAAAACTGAACGTCCTGGCCCGGACCAACTCAGCCGTCAGAACCAGACTCTCCCTACGGAGTGGACCCTGCACCCACAAGTGTGCCTAGATCTGTGGGAATCTGTGGGGCACTCCCATAATAGATCTCTTCGCTACCTCCAAGAACCATCGTCTCCCAGTGTTCTGCTCACCAGTTCCAGACCCACTGACTCACTTGGTGGGACGCCATGCTCCTAGACTGGGACGAACCTGTTTGCCTATGCCTTCCTCCTTTCGGGATCATCAGGCAAGTGATAAACAAAGTGAAATTCCATCAGCAGGTCGAGCTGATCCTCGTTGCCCGTTCTGGCCAGGAAGGAGTGGTTCCCGGACCTGCTAGATCTCCTGATAGACTTCCCAGGCTTCTACCTCAAAAGAAGTCGCTTCAGACAACCCCACCTAATGAAGTTCCACCAGGGGATTGTCCTCTCGCTCTGACAGGCTTCAGACTGTCAGGAAGCTCATCAGAGCGCGAGGTTTTTCAAGAAAGGCTGCAGAGGCTATTGCGAGGTGCAGAAGGGACTCCTGAGCAAATTATACCAATCCAAGTGGACAGTCTTCAGGAACTGGTGTAGAAAAATAGTATCTCCTCTTCTTCGACGTCTATAACTCAACTTGCCGATTTTTTCATTTACTTGAGGGATTCAAGAAAATTGATGCCATCAACCATCAAAGGGCTACAGAGCTATGCTGTCCTCCGTCTTCTACCATAGGGGTTAGACCTATCAAATAACCGAGACTTGTCAGACCTCCTCAAGTCCTTAGACAGCTAAGGCCCCAAAACCTGCCCTTGCCTGGAATTTAGATGTAGTTTTGAGGTGGTTAATGTCTCCAAGGTACGAACCTTTAGAAGGTCTTTCTCTTAGAGACCTCACTAAGAAATCCCTTTTTCTGGTTACTTTAGCAACGGCAAAGAGGGTTAGTGAAATACAGGCCGTTGACAAGGAAGTGGGTTTTTCACAAGGTAATGCTGTTTGCTCGTTCACCTTGAATTTTCTAGCCAAGAACGAGTCTCCTTCCAACCCGTGGCCTCGGTCCTTACCATTCAGAACCTCTCCAAAGTGGCTGGCCCTCAAGAATTGGAGGCTTCTTTGTGCCCGTTAGAGCTATCAAAACTTACTTGGCCAGAACGGCCAGCATCAGAGGTCGTTCCTCCAACTTGTGGTGTTCAGTGAAAGATCCAACCAGACCTTTATCCAAGAATGCCCTGGCTTTCTTCGTCACAAGGAACTCATCTTAGAGGCGCACAGGCACATCAACGAGGAGGACGCACGCCTAGTCAAGTCTCACATTCACGAAGTGCGCTCAATAGCAACTTCAGTGGCCTTTCGTCATAATAAGTCACTTTTCGCAGATCACACAGAGCACCTTCTGGAGGTCGAAAGCGGTGTTTGCGCCTCACTACCTTAGGGAGGTTGAAGGCGATATCAGGACCTGTTTGCATTAGGGTCCCGTGTCGGTAGCAGGCTTGGTTTTAGGGGAACACACTAGGGGTTAGGTTCCTTATCTTTCCTTCCCCTGTGGTTTTATGGTTGCTGAGTTAATGGGAAGCCGGGGTGCTCAGTTCACCTGGAGTACCCTCCATTCTAGTTGAGCTGCCGAGGGTATAGGGAAGGGGATGTATTTAACTATTTTTAGGTTAGGCGGTGAGACCCGTTTTCAGTCTGGTTGCTTTCCAATTGCTCAGGGCAAGAGCAAAGGAAGTCACCCCTTGTCTCAGTCAGCGGTGTACTTCCTGACTGCTTGGGTTGTTATGGAGCAGAGTGGCTAGCAGTGCTTGCGCCCAAGGCCTCTGCAGGTAATGGAGCTTCAACCAGCAGCAGTACCTCCCTGCAAAGCCCATCTACCAGGTAAGGTGACTCCTGCCCTTTTGTTGGTATGGATCCTTAAGTTACCCATGGTTAGAGTTTGTTCTTTTTTTTTTTTTTTTTTTGTGTATGTGTAACCTTTCAATAACTAGTACCTCATCCCCTGCCCTTCCACCTTAAATGTGGAATCAGCTTTTACATTTTTATGATAAAATGATGTTTCATTATACTTACCAAAACACTGTAACGTAAAGGCCTCCTCCTCCCGCCCCCGCAGGGGGAGACGTTATCTCAGGTTTTCACTAATTGTGTATACCGAGAATGAAACTGACCTGGGTTTATGGGTATGTCTCCTGCCACGCTACCCCCACGGCATCCGGTGGGGTTGGTCTCCGCCAATTATATCAGCGTTCCAAACAAAGTTTGAAAATTTATATCTCGGACGTGTCGATTTTAAAGAGATAAAAGCTTTTACAGTGTTTTGGTAAGTATAATGAAACATCATTTTATCATAAAAATGTCATTTTTACCTGTACTGTCTACAAACTGTAAATGTGCCGTATTAAAACATAGAGACATAGAGCATTTCAGAACAAGGAGAAAGAGACGAGGACAGAATAAAGAAGTTTCTAAAAATGAGGTTGAGAAGACTTTTAAAAATAGATCAGTGGAATGGGAAGAGAGAGAAATAGTACACTAATCTTCACACACTTCTATATTTTTATGTCAACCATTTATTTCTCTTTTAAGGGTAATGTATTAAGCTAACTTTAAATGAAATTACAGTAACTTTACTTTCATTTAAAAGTTAAATACTGAATTTCCTTCTTTTGATATCTAACGTAAGAATAACTGTCTCTCTCTCTCTCTCTCTTTCTCTCAAAGGAGTGCAGAAGATCTGTCATTAATTCTCTCAACTCATTAATAAGTTTTTAATTTAACTTGATATTTCAAGAAAGAACAATATCTCTTCTCTCTCTCTCTCTGTGATAATTGATAAATAATTTCACTCCCATAAGTAAAATATTCCTTATCTCTCTCTCTAACCTGGACATCTCTCTGAGATCTCTCTCTCTCTCTCTCCATAATCTCCAATCTCATACCACTTGGCTCAGACATTTTTACAACTTATTATCTCTCTGTGCCTCCATTTTACCTGTACAGTAGATAGTTTAAATTGATCTAACTTTTTTACCTGAACTCCAGTCCCTCCCTGCAAGTGTAAATGCACAGAACAGTGTGGCAGATACATTCTAAAACATAGAGACATAATAACTAAGAGTTGTATTAGTCCAATAAAAAACACTGTTTGTTCATGAAAAAGCAAATCAGAACAAAGAGAAAGAGACATAGAATAAAGAAGTTATTAAAAAGAGGTTGAAAAGACTTCTAAAAATAGATCGATCGGAATGGGAGAGAGACAGAAATTCTCTTCCAACTCCCTATTTTTATGTCAACCATTTATTTCTTTTTTTAAGGGTAATGTATTAAGCTAACTTTTAAATGAAATTACAGTAACTTTAATTTCATTTGAAAGTTAGCTTAATAATTTGGGAGCATGGTTAGGGTCATATTTAGTGTTTAAACTTTAGAGTTTAGAAATTAAACATTTATTAGCATTTTTTAGAGACCATGCCAAACTTATGCAAAAATTCTTCTTGCGCGAGGGGTTCAGAAACCTAACCTTGCGTAAGTTCGGGTTATGACTTTATAAAATTGTATTTTATCATAAAAATGTAATTTTAACCATTTTCTCTATTTCAGGGATGCGTCTGGCAAGATCAGGTAGATGATGGTAACAGTAATAACGTGCCAAAATGGATAGGTAAGAAAAAAATTCAAATATTTTCATATAAATAACTAACCAAGTAATTACATAGCTATACAGTAAACCCCCGGTATTCGCGGTCTCACGATTCGCTGACTCACCTATTCATGGATTTCTCTGTGGAACATATATGCGCATTATTCGCTGAAAATTCGCCCATTCATGGTATTTTTCACTGAGAAATATTCACTAATTACTGTATTTTCCTCTCATTTTCAAGACTAAATGCACTTGTAATAAAACTATTAAAATACTCAGGTAGTGCTCGAGTTACGATAATTCAATTTTGCAATGGGATAAGCAATAATACCGATACGACAATATTTATAAAATATTTTTAAAATTCGCTTGGGCACAGGCAGTAGCATACAATCAGGCAGCGAGAGAGACCAAATTACAGTAGACCAACTTCATTTCCTCCATCTCTTTATCCCATCTTTCAGGTAAAAAATGAGAAGAGAATGGTAAAAGTATTGTTAGTAACGTTATACTCTTGCGTAATGCGTACAGCCATAAACAACCGACCAAGAAACTGTTGGTTTGCTTATCACCGAATCAGATAACAATAGCCGTTTTGCTTGTATTTCAATCATCGTACGGTAGTAAACAATTACCGTAGGTATAGTACAAATGACGTTAAGTAGAATAGAACTGGTACATTTTTACATTATACCCTTATTCGGTATGGATAAAAGATTGGCAAGGAAATATACTGTACTGCTAAATTTAAGCTGCAAGTTGTAGCTGAAGCTGAGAAAACAAATGTTCAAACTGCTAATGACTATAAATTATTGTGCACCGGCAACTTGGATGAAACTCGACTTTACTTAAAATTGGAGAGAGCATTTTAATCAAAACTACTAGGCATGAAACACATTACTGCTATTTTTATGCCAATAAACGATAAATACATAAAACTCGTATTATGATGAAATCAAGTGAAAATAGTGAAGGGAATCTTGATTTTTTTACATAAAACAAACGCCCTTAAACGGCCAACATCATCTATTAACGAAAAAAATAGCTACATTAATTTCACAATTTCATAATTTGTTATATTTCGACTTAAAAACACTTAGTATAACGAAAAATAACCTTGCCCCACATAAATAAAGTACTGTATATAGAGATTTATTTATGCTAACTAGGAGCAAGAAAAGTGCTCTGAACTGAGTTAAATACAGTGAAATAAACTTACCACATAATCGATTTCCAAAGCAAAACATTGATCGCTATGATTGCAATTTATAATACAAAAGCAATACAAGTATAAGAATATATACAATATTATTGGATACAGTGAATTAAGGCATAACATTTTAAAAGATCCATGAAAAAGATGCATATTCATTATGTTGATGTTTGTATAATAAGATATGTGAATAAAGAGTACACTATAATGTAGGCTAGGCTACTGTATATGTATACGATATACCATAGTGTAGGCTAAGCTAATTCTTGTTTGTTTTTCAATTTCTCTTTGTATTGAATTATCATAAGTCACTCTACTTGAACCTCCAAAATTAGCTGATATTAGTAATTACTATACCATGTATGTATAGAGTATACTTTATAGTGTAGGCTAGGCTACCATATACATATGCATGGTACTGAATACCCTAGTGTAGGCTAGGCTATATTCAAGATATGTTTTTTCCAACAAACGATGGGTTTTTTCGGAACCTAACCCCATCATAATTAGGATAATACTTGTATAAGCATTTTTAGTTTTTTTGTGTGTGTTTGAACTATCACAACAGGCAGTTCTAAGTGTTTTTAGAAGGGTTCTAAGTTTTCGCGGATTTTAGCTATTCGTGGGGGGGTGCTCGGTTGTGGTACGCATCCCCCGCAAATAAAGAATGTTTACTGTAGTTTCAACTCGCGCAGTAGCTTAAATTTAGAAGGTCGCGGTAGTGCTTGTATTGTTTTTGTGTAAGTTCTAACACTGCCCACTATCGGGGAACAATAGGAACAACAAAGCAGAAGAGCTCAATTTGTTTCTGCCAGCCTCCAACGCAACATCGGATGTATGCACCAGCTTATTTTGCTTTTTGTTCATGACACTTACCTGACAGATATATATATAGCTGTATTCTCCGAAGGGACCAACAGAAATTAAAAACTTACGGCACACGCATAGTTGGGCCAGGTGGTTAGTACCATTCCCGCCGCTGGGAGGCGGTATCAGGAACCATTCCCATTTTCTATTCAGATTTTCTCTGTCGCCGGTATTGTCAACACCTGTTGTCAATACCTCCGCTGGATTTAGAAAACTTTTCCACTGAGTATTCTGATTGTCTTTTGGTTTTTGACTTTGGATTTGTGGATAGGCATACGCTTGTGGACTGTTTTGATTTTGGTTTTGGCTTTTCTTGAACAAGATGTCTGGTTCTAGTTCTGCTAGTTTAAGGGTGTGTGTTGTGAAGGAGTGTAAGGTGAGGCTACCGAAAGCTTCGGTAGACCCTCACTCAGTATGCATGAGATGTAGGGGGCATGTCTGTTTGTTGGATGATCGCTGCAAGGAGTGTGAGTCTTTGCCTGATTCTGATTGGAAGGCTTACGACTCTTACGTACGCAAGTTAGAGCGTGACCGTATCAGGAGGTCTTCCTCCAGGAGTGTGTCTGCTAGTGGGAGTCAGGGTATTAATTTGTCACCTGTTAATCCTACTAATGCTTCACCTTTCCCTGTAGAGTCGCCTCCAGAACCCTGTGATTGCGTCTCAGTGCAGAAGGTAATGCCTTTGCGCAGATTTTGAACTCCATTCATGCCTTGGAGTCGAAAGTGTCAGGCTCCATTGAGAGTGTTGAAGTGCAGTGATCCCCAGTGTTGTGGAGGGGGCGCCAGATCGGCCCTATAATGCCTCTAGGCCTGGACCTCTGCCGAACTCCCAGGACTTAGGGAGTGGGCATGTCGAAAGTCGCAAGAGGGTTACGGGGGACCCCACCGATCTGGCGTCCCTTCGCAGGCCATGTTGACGCGTTTCCCAGGCTGCCAAGGATCGTGCTCGCGCGCACGCAGTCCTGAAGCGATTGCTTCGTCCTCCGAGGCGCCCTCTCCACGCAAGGGGTCGGTTCTCGGGTGGACTCGTTCTTTCAAGAGGAGCTTTACCAGAGGAGGACGCTCTCCCTCTCTCGTGGCGCTAGTTTCTTCACCTGACTGGTTGCACGAGTTGCGCGCAGAAGAGGACCAGGACTTCTTCTGAGGAGGACGTTTTGAGCGTCCCAGCCGCCCCAAGAAGAGAGCTGTCGTCCTCATGGTAGAAGGAGGAGGACGTCTCCTTCCCCTCTTCTTCTCATAAGAGCAGCCCTTCTCCTGAGAGGGATTCTTCTCCTTGAGGACCCTTCTCTAGGGCATGCAGCATGCAGTAGCAACTTCCTTCTCGCTGCAAAGGAGTCCTGAGCCTCATAGGCGCCGCAAAGATTTGACGCTTCCAGTTAAGAGATCTAAGAGGTCTCTCTCCTGCTCTTCGTTCCTCTCTCTCTCCGTGAGTTCTCCTAGTCGTCCTGGAAGGAACCCTCGTCGGTTCGTCGGCTTTCCTTGCCGTCTGTGACGTCTCCTCAGGCTGCTGTTCCTGACTTTTCTCTGGCTGCTCAGGACGCCTCTTGCAGCTCAGCTAGCTGCTCGTTCGGGGATGCTGCCAGGCAAGACGTTCGACATGACGATCGCCTTGCTTCTCATCACGTGACGTTCTTCAGGACGCTCGGCAGGACGCTCTCCAGGACGCTTCTCTCCCATCCTGTCTAGACTATCTGCAGGACGCTCGTCAGGACACTTCTGTGCGGGACGTTCCGAGTGTTCTTCCTGCTTCTTCGCACAAGAAGAGGTCTCTTTGCCAATCGGATCTAAAGGTCTTAGTCTTCCTCTAATCCCGGAAGGCTTGTTGCGCTCCCATCGAAGAGGGAGGTTTGTCTCAGGAGTCGGAGTCTGCAGAGCAGGAACAGCCCCTTTGTCGTCTTTTTTCTGACTATCAGGTTTTGGCCAGTATTTGAAGGAATTATTTCCTGATAAATTTCCAGCCTTCTGCTCCTCTATCCCCTTCTCAGTTAGCTTCTTCGACTAAGTGAGGAAATCGCCCGGGCTTCCTGCAGATGAAGACTTGCTTTCAGCTACTAGAAAAGCCTTCAAGAAAGTTAATTCTTGGATGGAAGATAGAAATCTCAAGGCAAATCTTCTTTGCTCTACCCCCTTCTAGATTGTGCGGGAAAGCTGGGATTTGGTATGAGACGGGAGAAGAAATTGGCCCAGGGTCCCTTCTTCTTCCAAGGCGACTTCATGGAGTCTCGCCTCGACGCTTTGAGGAGGGCTCTCCTTTCTTCAGCTAAGGTGACCTGGATGCTTACTGAGACTGGACCACCATCTAAAAGGCCTTTTCAGGACTATGGAGGTCTTCAACTTTTAGATTGGTGCTTGGGGCCTTGGACTTGAGGACTCGGAGTCCAGACTCGATCTCTCTGGGGGAGCTGTCCAGTGTGCTGTCTTGCATGGACAAGGCCGTCAGAGATGGTGCGGATGAACTGGCCTTATTTTGGTGCGACCCTCTTGAAGAAGAGGGCTTTATACTGCAATTTTTGCAGCGAAGTCCGTTTCTCCTGTTCAGAGGGCGGAACTGCTTTTGCTCCTCTTCTAGCCATCTCTTCCCCCAGCCGCTAGTTAAGGATCTCGCCCAGCCTTGCGAGAAGGCTACTCAGGACCTGTTGGCTCCAGTCTTCCAGACGCCCTAATGTCCCGCTTCACGCGCGTCAACAGGGAGCAGCCTCCAAGAGGCAGAAGCCCTTTTCGTGGCAAATCTTCCTCCTCAAGATCCTTTTTCGAGGAAGAGGCCTCTCCAGAGGCGGAGCCCCTTCTAACCCAAGGGGCAAGAAATGACTCACCAAATCTCCAGACACCAGTAGGAGCCAGGCTTCTCTTGTTTTCAGAAGCCTGGAGAGTAAGAGGGGCGGACTCCTGGTCCCTCAGTGTAATCGACAAAGGTTACAGGATCCCGTTCCTCAAACCACCACCACCACCACCACCCCGTCCTCAACTCCCAAGGATCTGTCGCCCTCTTACCGCCCAGAGAAGCAACAGATTCTTTTCGATCTGCTGGAACAAAATGCTCGAGAAGAAAGCCATAGAGCGAGTCCTGGATTTGGAGTCTCCAGGTTTCTACAATCGTCTCTTCTTGGTTCCAAAACAGTCAGGGGGGTGGAGACCAGTCCTGGACGTCAGCAGACTGAACCATTTTGTCATCAAGGAGAAGTTCAAAATGGAGAAGTCTCAGTCTGTTATAAATGCGTTAAGACCAGGCGATTGGATGGTCTCTCTGGATCTCCAGGATGCCTATTTTCATGTCCCCATTCATCCTCGGTCAAGAAAGTTTTTGAGGTTTGTCCTGAGGGGACGAGTGTACCAGTTCAGAGCTCTCTGTTTCGGACTGAGTACAGCTCCTATGGTTTTCACAGTCCTGATGAGGAACGTTGCCCGGTGGCTTCACCTTGCGGGCATAAGGATCTCACTCTTTCTGGACGACTGGCTCATACGAGCTTCATCGAAAGAAAGGTGTCTGGAGGACTTACATTCAACATTGGAGCTGACGAAGTCCCTGGGACTTCTTGTGAATTTAGAGAAGTCACATCTGATCCCTTCTCAGTCCATTCTTTACCTGGGGATTCAGATGGATTCAGTGGCTTTTCGAGCTTTTCCATCCCAGGAACGTCAGCAGCACTGCTTCGAAAAAGTTTCGGCCTTCCTGGGGAAAGAAGCATGCTCGGTGAGGGAATGGATGAGTCTGCTGGGGACCATTTCATCGCTAGAGAAGTTTGTTTCCCTGGGAGGTTGCATCTCAGACCCCTCCAGTTTTTCCTGCGGACAACTGGGACGAACAAGGAGGATCTAGAGGAGTCTCTCAAGATCTCTCTCTCTGTCAAGGACCATCTACGGTGGTGGCTTGATCCCGTAAAATTGGCAGAAGGGGTCTCTTTCTCTCTTCAGGACCCCGACCTAGTGTTGTTTTCCGACGCATCCACGTCGGGATGGGGAGCAACACTTGGGGGGAAGAAGTGTCAGGCACCTGGAAGGGGAACAGGTGTCCTGGCACATCAATCTAAAAGAACTGGGAGCGATTCTCTTTGCTCTTCAGTTCTTCGAAAAATCAAGTTGCAGGCCGAGTGGTTCAAATCAACTCAGACAACACCACGGCCCTAGCGCCTCCAAGAAACAAGGAGGTACTCAGTCTCGGTCCCTGTTCCTGATTGCAAAGAGATCCTGCTGTGGGCATATTCTCGTCAAGTTACAATTCTCACGTGCTTCGTAGCATGGGTCGAGAATGTATGCGCGGACCTTCTCAGTCGGCAGCGTCAACTTCTTCCGACAGAGTGGACTCTGCACGCAGAAGTGTGTCAGGAGCTTTGGAAGCTTTGGGGGCGTCCCCTGGTGGACCTCTTTGCAACGTCAAGGACCACAAGGCTGCCTCTTTACTGCTCTCCCGTCCTCGACCCGGGGCAATAGCAATAGATGCCCTTCTTTGGGACTGGAAGGGTCTGGACCTGTATGCCTTTCCCCATTTAAGATTCTGGGGAAGTTATCAGGAAGTTTGTAGCCTCAGAAGGAGCGAGAATGACATTAATCGCCCCTTTTGGCCTTCAGCGGAGTGGTTCACAGAGATCATGACATTCTTAGTGGATTTTCCAAGAACGCTTCCCATGAGAATAGATCTTCTCAAACAACCCCACTTCGAGAGGTACCATCAAAACCTTCCCGCTCTGAGTCTGACTGCATTCAGACTATCGAAAAGTTGCTCAGAGCGAGGTTTTTCTAGACCAGTGGCTAAGGCGATCGCCAACGCTAGGAGAGCCTCCTCCAGTGCAGTGTACTAGTCGAAGTGGGTCAATTTTAGGAAGTGGTGCAAACTTAAGGGAATTTCCTCTACCACAACCTCTGTGTCCCAGATAGCAGACTTTCTTTTATTTGAGGAAGGAATTAAAGCTGGCAGTACCTACCATCAAAGGCTACAGAAGCATGCTGTCGGGTCTTTAGGCATAGAGGCCTTGACATATCGTGGACAACAAAGACCTTCATGATCTCCTAAGGTCTTTTGAGACTTCTAAGGTAGCTCTCCTAAGTTACCTTCGTGGAATTTAGATATTGTTCTAAAATTCCTTATGTCTAAAAGATTTGAACCTTTCATTCTGCTTCCTTCAAGGACGTAACAAAGAAAACTATTTTCCTAACTGCTCTGGCTACTGCAAAGAGAGTTAGTGAACTTCAGGCCATCAGCAAGATTATAGGTTTTAGAGGCCTTGATGCGGTCTGCTCTCTGAGCCTATGTTTCTTGCAAAGAATGAAAACCCGTCTTCCCTTGGCCCAGGTCCTTTGAAATTAAGGGTTTGACGGACATCACTGGACAAGAACCGAGAGAACCCTGTGCCCTTTCATGGCTCTGAAATTTTACTTTACAGAGGACCCAGAATTGTAGAGGTCCTCTAACAATCTATGGTGCTCGGTTAAGAGGCCTGATAAACCTCTCTCTAAGAATGCTCTGGCGTTCTTTTTAAGAACACCATCATAGATGCCCATTCCAGTGTTCAAGGAGGATTTGAAACCTTTGAAAGTCAAGGCTCATGAAGTGAGAGCCATTGCTACCTCAGTGGCTTTCCAGAAAAACCTGTCTCTCAATGACATTCTGGGTGCCACTTTTTGGAGAAGCAATTCTGTCTTTGCTTCGCATTATCTTACTGAAGTAAGAACACGAGAATTGCTGTTCGCTAGGACCTTACGTTTTCATAAATACAATTTTGGGAGAAGAAAGCAACTCTCATCCCTCCTTTAATTTTGGTTAGGTGTGTTTTTTAAATATTCTAGTGGTGTTGTTTTTATGGTTGTTGGGTCTCCACCGGTGGTGGTCGTCCCAGTCCTTAGTTTATGTTATGAATTCATGACGTAACTAGGCTTAGTCAGGTGGTTGTTTCGTTTGTCTCTTTTTTCCTCACAGTAAGGTCATATGGTCTAGTCACATTGTGGTCTCGCCCCATTGACAGATCATCTAGATTTCACCAGCTTTATAGGTCCCTACCTTGCTGGAGTCTCTAGTAAAGCAGAAGCAGACTTGGGTGACAGTAATCACGAAGTCAGCAATGCTAACAGGTAAGGAACCAAAGGTGTCAATCGCCTACATATGTTTGTTTCTAAATCCTATTCTGTCTCTTCCCACCTCCAATGGTGGGATTCAGCTATATATATATCTGTCAGGTAAGTGTCATGAACAAAATGATATTTTGATAATAAAATCAAGTTTGTTCATACTTACCTGGCAGATATATATATTCATAGTGCCCACCCTCCTCCCCTCAGGAGACAGTAATTCTAGATTCTAGAAAGTCTGAATAGAAAATGGGAATGGTTCTGATACCCGCCTCCCAGCAAGGGAATGGGTACTAACCACCTGGCCCAACTGCGTGTGCCGTAAGTTTTTGAATTTCTGTCGGTCCCTTCGGAGAATACAGCTATATATATATCTGCCAGGTAAGTATGAACAAACTTTATTTTATTATAAAAATATCATTTTTCCATCGATATTTTGGTCTAATTTCTCCAGGATTCAGTGAAGTACTCTTACTGTATTTGTGTAGCCTTCAAACTTGTTAGCTTTAGTCAGGTTTTCTAATCTTTTTTGGATTTAATTTTGGCAGACTCTAGCTCCTCCAGTATTCATTATTGTAATAAAGGGTGAAAGACTAGACTCTCAAAATCAACTTATGATTCACATACAATTTGTTCTAATTGTAGGGGGTCAAGTATATACAAAATATCAAACATATGGTGAATGCAACGACTGGGATGATAGGAAGTGGAAGGTTTTTCAATCCCATCTGGATAAACCTGATAGGGGTAGGAAGAGGAAGGCAGCCGCTAGAGCCGAAAGTAGGGCTTTACATAGTCTAGAATCTAATCCTAGTAATGTAGATGATATTACTATTCCTCCTTCCCCTGTTCCCGTCTTGTCTCCTATCACCAGCCCTCCTCTTTTGTACCACCTTCTCCTGTGCCTGGCTCCCTTGCCTCTGACTCCGATCCCATTGCCAGTCTTGAATCCAGGTTCAATCACAAGTTAAACCTGGTTGTGAACACTGTGGCCAAGTTAAGGGTCCCTGAAGGTCCTTATGGACAAAGTGCATCAAGAAAATGTGTGTAGTGATAAGAGAGCTGTGGAAGTGGAGGAGGTGGCTGCTTATCCCTCCAGTTCGCCTAGACGAAGGTCCCTGTCATACTCCCCTGAACCTGGGAGAAGACATACTGGAGGTCCAAGGGAGGCCAGTGGGGTTTGCCCACAGATAGTCGCCCCCTCAGTCGAGCCTGTTGCACATACCCAGGCTTTGACAGACAACTGCTGAAAAGGTGTCTCATTGAATGGTGCCAATGGCGCTTCCCTGATGAGTCTCGCCCTCTTAAGAGACATGCAGGGTACGATGTCTGCTCCTCTCCGTTGCCCAGTAAGCAGTTTAGGAACCGCCTCGCAGCCCTTAACCGTCCTGCAGCGCATGGGACAGCCCGGAGAATGTTTCTCTTGATCATTCTGCTATGGATTGCTGGTATTTGGCTTGGAAGAGCCTGAGCGCCAAGAGGAGCCCATCGTCTCACAGGCGCCCGGTGTCTTCTCCCAAGCAGCCAGAGCCCATTTCCGAGCACCCATCACCTATTCCTGAGCAGCGGACACCCAGCTCCTTCTCTTCAGCATCGAGTTCCAGCTTCAGTTTTTTCTGCACCCGCTGTGGATGATCTGTCCTTGGTGCCCATCAAATGTCAATTGGCTGATATCGTGGACGTATTGCAGAAAGCTCCGGCATTATCCAAACTGACTAAGGACTTGTCTCTGTCTCCGATCTCCTCCGACAAAGGGGAGTTAGACCAAGAGCCTGTCCTCAACATATGCAGGTCTTCTTAGGTATTTCCTGGCAAGCTTCGCTTCATTTTTCTTGCCAGCTGCCCCAGTCTCGCCTGCCTCTACTTTCCTGATGAGGAACCAAACTGATGTCAGAGCTCAACTCCCCAAGATGGTTCTCTCCTCCTCTTTGAGAAAAGCCCTTAAAGAGGTTGGAGATTGCCTCTCTGCAAAGAGAGAGCAGGGTAAGGCCTCCTTCACCTTTACTTCTTCTAGGTTATTGCACAGGAGATACCTGTCATACGCCACCGGGGAAGCTCCTTCTTTGGGAGTCGCTGCCTCCTCCCAGGGAGACTTCTTCTGTCTTATTGACTCTGCATGACGTTCAGCCTTTTCGTCGGCGAAAATAAAGTTTTCGTCAACCAAACTGGATCACCTTGTGAAGAATATTTTTAAGGTATTTGAGGTATTCAGTTTTCCGGACTGGACAGTTGGAGCTCTCACCAAGAAGATCGAGGACTGTGCAGACTTGGCAGGAGACTTCGCTTCAGGCTGGCTTGGTGCACTGTCGTGTGGGGACAATGCCATCAGAGACGGCTCTCTGGAACTTGTGGCTCTTTTCTCTCTGAGAGTCCTCAAGAAGAGAGAATTGTGGTACTCCTTCACGACCAAAGGAATCACTTCTACACAGAAGTCAGCCCTGCTTTTCTCTCCTGTGGACCATCATCACCTTTTCCCCAGGCCCCTGTTAAGAAGACAGCTACGGACCTTCAGAAAAAGTCTACGCAGGACCTTCTGGCTCAGTCCTCTAAATGGCCTAAAGAGCCACTCTCGTTTGGTGCCAAGTCAATTTCTCTTCTCCAACAACAACCCTTTGTTCCTACACAACAAACAAACCATTGGTCTTTTACGTTAAGAATTACTTTCAGCGAAGCTGGAAACGGCCGTTAAACTTTTGAACAAAGTGGTTAGGCTCCATCTTCTAGGCATCAACATCTGCTTCTACCTGGATGACTGGCTCCTCCGATCACCTTTGAAGAAGTGCATGAAGGACCTTCAGAAAACCCTTCTCTTAACTCAAGAACTGGGAATTCTGATCAACCTACAGAGGTCGCAGCTGATTCCGACTCGGGAGATTCTTTATTTTGGGATGATGATCAACTCTTGGAGTTTTCAGGTTTTTCCATCCCCCAAGAGAGTCGATCCCTGCCTTCAGACGGTCTGCAGTCTTCTCTCCCTTCCGTCTTGCTCAGCCAATTGATACACGAGTCTGTTGGGAACTCTCACCTCCATCGAGCAATTTTTCAAATTGGGCAGACTCCATATGAGAGTTCTGCAGTTCTTCCTGAAAGGTAGCTGGAACAGAACACACCCTGATTCCTTTGTGTTCCCCATCACGACAGAAATCAAGTCAGACCTGCAATGGCGGCTGTTCAAAGGAAGACTTTCGGGAGGAAAGTCTGTTTCCTTTGAGCCCCAACCTAGACTTTTTACTCAAACTCCTCAGATCTAAGTTGGGGAACCGTTCTGGGGAGCATGGAAGTTTCCAGGATGCAGTCCCCGGAACAGAAGTACCTTCACATCAGTCCAAAGGAATTGAAGGCGATTCATTTAGGCCTTCAATCCTTCTTGAACATGGTCATCGACAAAACGGTAGTGGTACATTCGGACAACACCATTGCTCTTTCCTACATCCGGAGGCAAGACAGAGCTCACGCCCTCTCCCTCTGCGAGGTGGCAAAGGACCTCCTGCTTTGGGCGGATCAGAATTGAGTGCAATTTGTCACTTGATTCATACAAGGGAAAATGAATGTGTTGGTGGACGAACTGAGCCATTGCAAACAGGTTCTCCCCATAGAGTGGACCCTGGACCCCTTGGTCTGCATCAACCTTTGGAAACTGTGGGACAGACCAACTTTGGACCTTTTCGCCACCTTGAGGAATCATCGCCTTCCTCTCTTTTGTTCTCTGGCCCCGAACCCTCTGGCATGGGCGACAGACGCCATGCTTCAGAATTGGTCAAACTTAGACCTCTATCAATTCCTGCCGTTCAGCATGGTCAGGGAAGTGCTGAACAAATTCCAGGCACATCGCAACATGTCAATGACTCTGGTTGCTCCATTCTGATCTGTGAAAGAGTGGTTCCTGGACCTTCTAAGACTGTTAGTGGACTTCCCAAGGCTCCTCCTGCAAAGACCATTCTACTCAGGCAGCCTGACTTCAGGAGGTTTCACCAAGGATTATCCGCTCTTGCTCTGACAGGCTTCAGACTGTCCGGAGATTCATCAGAGCGAAGGGGTTTTCAAGACCAGCTGCAGAGGCTGTTTCAAGATGTAGACATCAGTGTTCTTGCAAAGTCTACCAAACCAAGTGGGCAGTCTTCCGCAAATGGTGTAGGAGACATAACATCTTGTCTTCTAAGACATCTGTGACTCAGATAGCCGATTTTCTTCTCTGTCTAATGGTCTCTAAGGGTTTACCGTCTTCCACTATTAGAGGATATAGAGCCATGCTGAGTTCCGTTTTTAAACACAGGTCTAGATCTGACGTCTAACCAGGATATTAGTGACCTCATCAAGTCTTTCAACACTTTCAAACAGACGAAGGTCAACTCTGTCTCTTGGAATCTTGATGTGGTTCTGAAGTGGTTAATGGGCCCTTCTTTCGAGCCACTCCATTCCACGTCTCTCAAGAAGCTGACTCGAAAGACACTACAGTATTCTTTGTCACTTTGGCTACTGCCAAGCGTGTCAGTGAACTTCAGGCCATCAATAAGAGGACAGGATTTGTTCAAGGAGACGCAGTCTGCTCTTTTACTCTTGGTTTCCTGGCCAAGAACAAGTTACCATCAAAGCCCTGGCCTTGTTCTTTCATAATTAGGAATATGAAGGGAATCCTCAGACCAGAGGAGGCGGAAATAGTCCTTTGCCCTGTTAGAGCCTTAAGGTATTACCTGGACAGGACTGAGAGGATCAGAGGACCATCCAGCAATCTTGGATGCTATGTCAAGAATCCTTCCCGACCCCTTTCTAAGAACGCACTGTCGTTCTTCTTGAGGGACCTTATTACTGAGGCACTTTCTCGGATCCAAGAGGACATCATGCCTTCCTTTAAGGTGAAAGCCCACAACATCAGAACAGTTGCCACCTCATTCACTTTCAGGCATATTATGTCCCTCTTTTCTATTTTAGAGTTAACTTACTGGAGGTGCATGTCGATCTTCATGTCACACTATTTAAGAGAAATAGAAACAGTGTTCGAAAACTGCAGTATCCTTGGGCCTTTATCAGTGGCTGGTATGGTATTGGGGAAGAAGCATATGAAGCATTCCTTTTGTCCTCTATCTCTTCACCTTGATGTAGGGTGTCAAGTCATGGGGAAGCCTGGTGGTAGTATGTACCTGGAGTTCCCACCAGTTTTAGTGGATGGGTTGTGGTTTTTATTTCAGTCTAGGTGACAGCATTCTTTGGTTATTGTATCTGGTACTGTGCCCAGGGCAAGGGCATCTGTTTTTAAGCTTTGTTAGCCATCGGACATATCCTTCACTGCAAAGCTCCCATCTAAAGTAGAGGCTCCCCATGGCTCAACCGCCACACCACAACAGGTTAAGATTAGCACCAACCAGAGGCAGTATTTACCTGCAGTAGCTCTCTTACCAGGTAAGGAAACAACAAGCATTGTATCAATGCTAGCAATTTTTCTATTCCATATTCATTACCATTACTCAGTGTTTTGGAGTAGAATATGTCCAATGTATCCCACCTCCTGTCAATGTGGGATTCAGCTATGTAATTACTTGGTAAGTTACTTATATGAAAATGTTATTTTCGTGATAAAATTGTTTCATATATACTTACCAAGTAATTACAGAATTGGATTCCTCCCTCCCTCGCCTCTCATGGACATAGGGGCACAAACGAATTGAACTCTTCTGCTGTGTTGTTCCTTTTGTTCCCTGATAGTGGGCAGGATTAGTCACCTACACAAAAACAATAGAAGCGCTACCACAACTTTTCAAATTTAAGCTGCCGTGTAAGTTGAAACTATAGCTATTTAATACTTGGTAATTTTACAGTATATGAAACTTAATTTTATCAAGAAAACAGCATTTTTTAGATAAAATTTATTTGAGAAATTTTCAGTTTTTGAAAATATGGAATTTAATGTATATTTTACAGAAAGTCTTGCTGATCTTTCTTGTCATATCCCTTAAATTTAACCAGTGCCAACATTTTTGCATGAAGATGATTTGAATTTCTAAAAGTTCAGTCAGTTATACGAAGTTACTATGTTAGTCAGGTGCACCTTGTCTTGTATACCTGTCTTATTTATTGCTTCTCTTAATTTGTAATACATACAGCACTAAATTAATTGTTACTTTGTGTTTTTTTTCAGGGAGAATCTACTGCAGGAATATGAAGAAACAGTACATAAACAGGCCACACTTTTGAAAAGACAACAGGTAAATTATTTTTTTACAGACAGATTTATTTCCTTATTTCATCATAATGCTAACAGATCAAGATGGTTTGGATGCTTATTCAGATGGGAGAGGGGCAGATATGAAGTATAGTAGGCAAAGACCAGTAGGAAACTCAGGAAATCTGGAGAAAGTCATGGTTGACTACCTGGGTCAGATGAGAATTCAGAAGGTAAGTCTACAAGACAGAAGAGAAAAGAAAATTCACTTGAGACCAAATGTAAAATGCTGATGAAATGCAAGTGAAGTACGCATGATGTACAGGTGTTTTAAGTAGTTATACTTTGCATATCCTTTCAGTGAGACTAAATTTTCCATAAGGATGATTTGAAAATTGTTGATACAACAGATCCTTTACTTTATCAAGCAGGCTAACCCTGACTCAGTCCCAAGAGTTCATGATATTAGAGCTGTGGCCACCTCCATTAATTACTTTCATTACATGAATTTCACGGATCTTACCAGGTACACTGGTTGGAAGTCACCCTTGGTTTTCAAACGTCACTATTTGAAATCCTTAGAAGCTCTTAAATTCTCAGCAGTCGCGGCAGGGAACGTTGTTCCTCCCTCTGGTTCCCTTTCTGATTCCTAGTCATTTCCTCCTCCACTGCCTCAGTTATCCCCTTACGGTCATTTTCAGTCAGGCTTGCCTTGACTTCTCACCTGGCTGTGTTATCTATATGTTTGTCTAAATGACACATTTGGGTTATAAGGTTTTCAATATTGTATAGTTATTTTGTTTATGTATATTTTCATATTGTCATGTTAATTTTAAGCTAACATCAGTTTCATTTGTACATTATTGTTATTGTTACTAGTGATTAAAAATTTCTTTTGGACCTTGGTCTTCTGTTCCCCTTAGAATTATTATCTCTTTAGTTTAAGAATGATATTTATTTCTCTGTTAATTTTCACCGGCTGACACGGGACCCGATCCAGAAAAGGGATTTTGACAAAGGAAAAATCTATTTCTGGAGAGGGGAACGTGTCACCCGTGACCCACCTCCATCATGTGTCATGTCCCTCCCATAGTAAACATCATTCTGGTGGGGTGATGCTTTCATGGAATGCGGCTAGCGGTGTTTTGTGTGCTGTCCATCCAGTGGTGCATGGGTTTGAACGGCACCTCCCTGTGGGACTTTTGACTTTGGGATCTCTATAGGATAAGGTTCCGTGTTTTTGTAGTTCACCCTTTTCCATACACGACTCCATCTGATGGAGCTCGCTCTGGGGGTAGTAACTCCAGCATTTCATTTAGCTTTCTCTGGTATCTAGCAACGGAATTACCTAGAAATAAGTGCTGAATGGACTTTTTCACCGGGTGACACGGTCCCCTCTCCAGAAATAGATTTTTCCTTCGTCAAAATCCCTTAAGTAGAAATAAGATCATTTTTGTTTGCTATTCTTAAGGTTTAAACTGATAACTTATGGTCTGATAAAAGGGCAAAAATAAAAGAATCACAGTTATGAATGCATAATTTTCTCTACAGTGATACCTTAGTGGCATTATCATTCAATTAGTCTCTGGAAAACCAAATTTGATTCATTTTATAAGCTCTAAATAGTCATAGTATAAAGAGTATTATAAGTATATACTGTAGTAGTAGTTATGAGTACTGTAGATAGAAAAAATTCAGGCTAAAATGTAGAGTTTTAGCCTGAGTTAAAATTCCTAAGTGCAGTCCTCCTTGTAGTGTCCATGTAAACTGGATAAATAGTTATTCATGGATTTTATTTCACTTTTAATTTTCAAAGTTTTCTTTAAAGTTTTCATATTTTAAGTTAGTGAGTTACAACTGCCAATCATCTTTCCAGTCATAATTTCTTAATCTTCAGTGTGTTGTTGGCCTTCATGTTCCTGGTGCTTGTGCTTCTGCCCTAAATACCATACATCCATTCATTTTGTTAATAGTAATGCTGCATCAGCATCAAAGAAGACAAATGAACAAAAATGCAAAATTTATTACAAAATTGCAAAATTTAAACTGCAGAGTTGATTGCAGCTGAAACTGAAGTGACAACGCGATTACTAACTGTTGTACGGATTGATGGTTAAGAACTTGAAATCATAGCAAAGGTACCAAAGAAAATTGCCCTGACCCAACTGAATGTGGTATTATAGAGTCATTTCATTTATATTAGTTATGGTGACAGTATTCAGTATGTTTATTCTCAGTAGCCATGCGAAAGAATGATAAGAGTGGTAAAGGTCCAATATCATTATTAAGACATATTGTGCAGCCATGTATGGAATTTAAAAATCTTTTGGTATTTTTTGTTGATAATAAGAAGACATTTAACATCAGCCACAGACCAATATTATGGAAGGTTTTATGTCACCATGTTATTCCCATTGAATATATAAAGCTATTTGAAAGTATCCCAGAATGAAGTAGATTAAAATTTAATGTTGATGGAGCCATTTAAGGTGAATTTTCAGTAAATAGTGAGGTGCTGTTAGCCCCTCTCATGCAATTTATAATGAAAAAAGTGTTTGGAGATGTAAGGTCAGGATCTGATTGGAGTCATGATAGAAACTTCACAGACTTTGAATGTGCAGCTGAGGCCACTTTAATCAGTAAAACCCACAAGATTTACAAAGCTTGCTAAATAGAATGCATCATATATCTACAGTTCCGCAGGTTGCAGCCAGCATAAAAGCAGATCAAAGACATATTTAAACCAAGGGTGCCATGTCCTGACCTGGCTGAGTGGGCTTTGTTCCCCTTGGACTGCCCAACATGACATCATGCATAGAAAAACATGCACAAGTATTCTCAGAGGCATTCTCTTTGAGTTGGTATTTGTTGTTGAAAGGTTTATGTCATGGAAAATCAAATGGAGGCCAGGCTGAATAAGATTTGGAAATCAGTTATGCTGACATTTCATATGAAAGTAAGGTTATCATTAGTACAATTCAAATAGTTATACAGACATGAATATGTACATGACAGTGAGGCTATATCCAGTAGATATCATTTTTAAACATCTAACTTCCCTGGTAGTTATATATATAGCTTAAGTCCCTGACGTCACGGCAGAATTTCAAAAACTCACTGGCAATCGCCGATCGGGTAGTCAGGTGAACCACCTAATGCGCCCTCTACCCAGGTACCTGGAACCATTCCAACTATTCCTCAGATCTTCCCTGCCGCTGTGTCGGTAACATCAATGGAATTTCGTAGCCGTGTTTTTTGCAACTTATTTTGGTGAAGTACACTTTGGCTTGGCTTTCGCTTGTTTGCTTTTGGATTTTCTTATAACATATCTGACTTCATCGAGTGTGAAAATGTGTGTGTGGGGATGCAATGCTTGCTAAAGTCTCCTTGGATCCCCACTCAGTATGTCTGAAGAACGGGAATGGAAGACCAGCTCAGAAGAGCCAAAGAGTACTGTGTCTCACTCTTCTTGATATAACCAGGAAATAGTTAATTCTTTTCCCTTGCTAACTATCCTATTGATCCTTCTCCGAAAACAAAGAAGTGGTAGTCTCTGAACCCCTACTGAAACAGGTAAGGACCCAACACTTAATGATTTGTTGGCTGCCATTCAGACCCTGGCCCAACAGGTAAAATCCCTCTCAGAAGACAGGGATAATATGTGATCAACAATAAGAGATCTAAAAAATACAAGTGTTAATATGTTGTTAGTGCAAGTGCAGTGGAGGGTGCTGACCAAGCTTGGTCCTGTTGTGCTCCTAGTCCTAGACCTCTTCCAAGCTCACCAACCCCTGTGAGAAGGAAAGTCGACAGACGAAGGGAGGCAAGAGGCTTTAGCTGGCAAGCAGTCGCCCCCGAAAGCGTCCTGTTGACATTTCCCAGGGCGCTCACCGCCAGCCAGGAAAGGCGAGGTTAAAGTGTTTTTTCGTCCACCAGTTGCTGTACGTCAACCGGAGGACTTTTGACCGATGTCGCACAGGTGGCGCCAGTTCTCAAGTAACCTCTAGGTTTGGCGGGAACGAACGTGAGAAGTCTGGGACGCCAGGACGCCAGGAGGAAGTCAGGCGTCGAAGCTCGACGCCAGGGCGATCGGCCGAGAAGCTGGACCCAGGACATCGGCGTCATGAGGCTTGACGCCAGGACATCGAGCGTCGAGAAGCTGGACGCCAGGACGTCGGCGCCGAGGCTGGACGCCAGGACGTCAGGCGAGAGAAGCTGGACGCCAGGACGTCAAGTGTCGAGAAGTTAGACACCAGGATATCAGGCGTCATTAAGCTGGACGCCAAGGCATTAAGCTTCAAGAAAATGGACGCCAACACGCCAGGCGTCAAGAGACTGAACGCCAGGATGCCAGGCGTCAAGATGATATTTTGAAAGACGCCGCTACTTCGTCTTCGAAAATTGGAAGAAGAGAATGATAATATCCCGCATTCTCCTGTGAATCTATTGTAGAGATTTCCGACGAAGACAATATAAAAGGCCATCAGCTTGCATCAGACTTGAAAAGACTTATGAAGCTATTTTCGGAAATTTTTTCCAGAGAAATTTATCCTGACTGCTCCTCATTCCCCGCCTTCAGAATTTACTCTTGTGAAGGCGTCTAAGAGGGCAGCATTTACGAAGAATGGATACTTTCGAAGGAGAAACAATGAAAGACAGCCTTTGTTTTTCCTCCAACCAAACTAGCTCAAGGTCTAGCGTTTAGTATCAAACTAGAGAATCGTTCGGCCTCGAAATACCTGCCCCTTCCCAGGAAGGAAGATGGAATTATTCAACACGACTGACACCGAAGAACTCATATATCTGATGTCGTGTATGGATAAAGGACTCTGAGATAGTTCCAATGAATCTACTGCATCTTTCTCAGCGGGAATCCTGAAGAAAAAGAGCCCATCTTTGCTCTTTCCTGGCTAATGGGTCACGTCCAATCAAAATCAGAACTGATTTATACCCCTTTTTTCCTCTCACCTCTTCTCTCAGGATTTGGTAAAGAGGCCTTTTCATCCTTGGCTCAGAAAACCACGTAAGTTTTAATATCTAAAACAGCAAGAAAAGTCCTACCAACGACTTTCATCGCTAAAAAGAGTAAGGCTGAGGCTCCTGTGTTTCAGGTATCTCAGCTCTCTTTTCGTGGTCAGCCCTCCAATAGAGGTTCCTCTAGGGTGGGTAGATGAATGGGAGAAGAGGCTCTACACAGGGAAGAAAGAGGACCTGCCTTTCTTCTGCAGACTGCGGTAGGAGCCAGACTGTCCAGCCTGAGGAGGCCCCTATAGTAACAAGACAATTAGACTTTTTGCCAAATACAACAACAGAACAAAGGCAAAGGCTTTATAGCAACAAGTGTCTATGATGTTGCAAAGGAGACCAGACAGAGAGTTCAAGATCCGAATTCCCCAGGATTCTACATTGGTTATTCCTGATCCCCAAATGCTTGGGGGTTAGAGACCGGTGTTAGACGTGATTGCACTCAACTTTTTTGTGCAATAAACAAAGGTCGCTATGGAAACGACAAATCGGTTCTAGCAGCTGTCGGACAGCATGACTGGATGGCCTCACTGGACCTCCAGGATGCGTATTTTTACATCCCCATGCACCCGAACTCCAAGAATTTTCTGAAGTTCGTCCACGGAAAGGTTTTCCAGTTTCGCCCTTTGTTTCAGCCTAACCAGACGGGGTTGACGTCTGGCTCTGGAGCCAGACCTCTCAAGAGCAAGTTACCCAATATTGAGGGACGTCATGATAAAACTTCATAGACTCCAGGTTGTAGCCACTGGAGCAGCCCGGAGCTCTTCCCTTCCAGCCCCAAGGGTAGCTCTCCTACTAAGAACAAACGAGACAGTCCTGTTCAGTCAGGATACCAGGCTGCAAGAGCGTGGCGGACTCTGTGCTGCCTTTCGAGAGTACATCCTCCTCTTCCTCCTTAGGATTGGTACTCGTCTGCAGAACCCCTCCACGATCCATTATTGACGATGAGGAGGAAATAATTTTCGTGAGTTGAGGCTTCCCAACCTGTCCCCAACAGCAGGAAGCCCCGCATATAGCTTACTACAAAATATGCAGCAGACTTTGTCTTCCCTGGTACAAGCGTGACAACCAGGCAAAGAGAAGAAGGATAATAGACGTCCAACTAAAGCTTCTAGACGTCCAGAAGTTTAAGACGCAGAACGAGTGAATGAAACTCTAGACGCTGGATGCAGTGGCGTCAAGCATCTAGGAGTGAAACACCATGATGACAAGCGTCAATGAACCCAAGACGTCAAGCATCAAGGCATTGACGCCAGGACGTCAGGCTTCAAGATATTGGAAGCCAAGACGTGGAGGTAGCTCAGGACGCAAGATGCACTGGCATCAGCGCCTAACAAAGATTTTCACAAGGATGATTGCCAATGTAGCAGGTTTTTTCTTCACTCGAGAAACATCAGAATCTCCTTGTACTTTGACGACTGGCTTTCAGAGCTCCTTCCCGCACACTCTGCCTGGAGGATCTTCAGACCACGATTTAGGTATAGAAGGAATTAGGACTACTGATAAACAGACAGAAATCTCAGCTGATCCCATTCCAAAAGTTTCTATACCTTAGGATGAAGATTCAGAGTCAGGATTTTAGGGCTTTTCCGTCTATTGCAAGGACGGACAAGCCTTAAGAAAATTTCAGGACTTTATAAAGACAGATATGCTTGGTAAGGAATGGATGAGTCTGCTGGGGACCCTTTCCTTGCTGGAACAGTTTGTCTCCTTTGGGAGGTTAATTCTATGCCCGTTACAGTTTCATCTAAATCAGAACTGGGACAAGGAAATAGAACTGGAGACCAAGTGCATCCCCATTTCTGGAACCAATAAGGCCGTATTTACAGTGGTGGAACGACCCCGTCAAGCTCCAGGAGTCCTTCTCTATATTAGAGGGGAACCCAGACCTAGTGTTGTTATCCATCGCGTCGGACTCAGTATGGGGAGCAACACTAGGGAAATAACAAGTCTCGGGCTCCTGGACCAGAGAGCAGGAGAAGTTAAACATTAATTAGAAGGAACTAACTGCAATCCGTCTAGCTCTCAGGAGTTCGAACACAGTGGGGAACAGAGAGGTGCAGGGTCAACACCGACAACAACACGGCAGCGTTGGCCTACATCAGCAAACAAAGGGGCACTTCACTCCAGGTCTCTATACGAGACAATAAGAGGACCTCTTCTCTGGGCAAAAGAGAAGAATGTCAAACTAGTAACCCGCTTTATCCAAGGGGAGAAAAATGTGAGGGCGAACATTCTGAGCAGGAAATCAAGTCCTCTCAACAGAATGGACGCTACATCAGGACTTTGGGGACGTCCTTGCATAGATCTCTTCGCAAGCAGCGCAAACGAAGAGGATGGAAACTTACTGCTCTCCAGTACCAGATCCCGGGGCTATATACATAGACGCGTTCTGGTGGACTGGTCAACTTGGACGTGTATGCATTTCCCTCTTTCAAGATAATACACAGGGTACTGCAAAAAATTTGTTTCACACGAGGGTACCAGATTGATCATTGTGGCCCTTTACTGGCCGATAAAAGATTGTTTCACAGAGGTTCTGGAATGGATAGTGGACATCCCGAGGAGCCTACCTCAGAGAGTAGGTCTACTCAAACAACCTCACTTGGAAAGATATCACCAAAACCCCCAAGCGCTAAAAGTAACTGCCTTCAGACTATCAAAAAACTTACAAGAGCTACAGGTTTTTTCGAAAGAGGCGGTTGGTGCTATAGAAAGAGTAAGGAGGTCATCCACCATGAGGGTATACAAATCCAAGTGGGAGATATTTAGAGGATGGTACAAGAGCAACCATGTGTCCTCTTCCAGTACCTCTGTAACTCAAATTGTGGACTTCCTTCTACACCGTGAAGAGGAAGCTTAATTTTTCCAGGTTCCTCTACCATTAAGGGCTATAGGAGCACGATGGCAGCAGTTTTAGACATAAAACTTGAACCTATAAAACAATAAGAATTCCAGGACCTACTCAGATTCTTGAAACTGCTAAGGAGAGAGTACAGAACTCACCAGCATGGAACCTAGACGTGGTCCTGAGGTTCCTTGCAAAAAATGAATAGCTCGATCCAACCATAGAGAACATTTTTGAAGAGGACATAACAGGAGGAAAACTCTTTTCTTGTTCAGTTTGGACAACAGACTTAAAGAGTTAGTGAGATACATGCTCTCAGTCAAGAATATGGACTTTAGACAAGACAAGGCAATCTGCTCACTGCAACAGTTCAGTTGATAAAATGAATACTCATCACAACCCTGACACAGAACGTTGAGATTCCGAATCTAACGGACATTACAGGAGAAGAGAGAGAAAGTCCTATTCAGGTAAGGGCTCTTAAGAAGCAGACCAGGACAGGACAAAGGATCTTAAGAAGGAATTCAGAAGGGCTTTGGTGCTCAGTCAAAAAGTCTCTGACAGGTGTCGAAGAATGCTCTGTCTTTTTTATCAGGCAGTTGATAAAAGATACCCTCATATGAAACCAATACCCTTTTTCTTGGACATAAGATTCTGAAAGTAAAAAAGACGCATGAGTTGTTTTGTGAGACTGCAACCTCTTAGCAATTAAACAGGAACAGGTCCTGGCAGAGTATCTTGGACACGACCTTCTGAGAAACAAGTCAGTATTTACCTCACTGTCTAAAAAGTCCAAACATTATACAAAGACTGGTATACGCTGGGTCCTTTATAGCATCTACTAGTGGGAGAGGGTAATACCCTAACAATCCCATAAACCAATACCCTTTTTCTTACTTTGGGATGGAGAATTTTTTATGGTTGTTTGTGAAGACTGGACAGTCTTCCACATTCATTGGTTTTGAAAGTTCCTTGGAAGCGCCTGGAACTAGGGTATTGAGAGGAGGTCTAGTCACATAGAGGTTATACACGGTTGACAGCCCCTAGAGATTTTTCAGCCCCCTGGTGGATCGCTGGATCTCTTAAGGAATGCAGACATAATGAGGGCGAGTTCATTGAACTCAGCTTCCTTAATCCAATTCCATAAAACAATACCTTTTGTTCTTGCCTTGGAATGGTTGAAATTTTATGGTTGTTTGTGAAGATTGGGCGTAGTCTTCCACAATCATTGGGTTGTCAAAGTTCCTTGGTAGCGCTGGAACAAAGGGTATTGAGAGTTGTCTAGTCACATAGAGGTTATACACCGGTTGACAGCTCCCAGAGATTTTTCAGCCCCCTGGTGGATCGCTGGATCTCTTAGGAATGCAGACATAATGAGAAATATTGAAGTCAGCTTCCTTAACAGGTAGGAACCTAGAGTTGGTTTGCAACTTTAATTATAATTCCAACGATGTTGGCTGTCTCTGACCCTCCACCAAAGGTGTCAATCAGCTATATATATAACTACCAGGAAGTTAGATGTTTAAAAATGTTATTTTCATAATAAAATAAATTTTTTGAACATACTCACCTAGAAGTTAGATATAATTATATTCCCACCCTCTTCCCCTCTAGAGACTAGGGGCATGGAAGATCTGAGGAATAGTTGGAATGGTTCCAGGTACCTGGGTAGAGGCGCACAGGTGGTTCACCTGACTACCGATCGGGCGATTCGCGAAGTTTTTGAAATTCTGCCGTGACGTCAGGGACTTAAGCTTATATATAACTACCAGGTAAGTATGTTCAAAAATTTATTTTATTATGAAAATAACATTTTGAGAATAAAGCTGTAAGAAAAATACTGCATTAGGAGTCAGATGGCAGTATAGAGTAAGAAATAATACTTCAAGGGAAATTGCCAAATTTCCATGTGTGTATTAGGTTATAATGAAGGAGAGATGTAGATGACTTGGACATACCTTTAACACCACCCAAAGAAGATTAGTACAGAAGTGTTGACCAGGTGCCAGACCTTCTTGGTTAAAGACTATGAGAGGGGAGGCAGGAGATTTGTGGAAGTGAAAGCACGGAAAAGACATGAGTGGGTGATGGAATTTCACGAGGCCCTTTTGAAGACAATGATGATGATTGGAGTTGAGCTGAACATGATGCCTAAATTCTATATAAAGTTTCCAATTAGTATTGTAGTATACAGTGTGTATGTTGAGGTACAACATAAAAATAAACATTTGATATGTTTTGGGCTAAACTTAGCTTTTTTTTAAGTATAAGTTCTTAAGGTCCAACTAATGGACTGGATTGATAATGTTTGGTGGATTTTTTTGCTATTACTTGTAACTGCAACTAGAAAGGCAGCCCAGGACTCTCGGGCTCTAGCATATACGAGCTTTAAATACATACATAGAGTTGCAGTTATGTAAGATCAGTTGGTATGTATGGTTTGGTTAACATTTTGAATTCTAATGAAATTTGCATTGTTTTTCAGTCAACAATTGAAAGCCTCCGTGAAGAACTGTCAAATTTGCAAGGTAAATTGGTATCAGCAGGGAAGCAATATCAGAATAAAGTTGAATCCCTGGTTCAGCAGGTGCATTCTACTGCTCTTCAAAATACATCAGATGAGAATTCAGTCCTGAAGCAGGAGTTGGAAACAGCACTAAAGGTTAATATAAATACTAATCTATGACCACTCCTTCTTTGCACATCTGTAAATTCTTTAATTGAAATTATTCAGGGACTACGGTACATTTTTAGCTCTTTCGTCTCTCTTAACCTTGGCAAAAAGCTTTGGTGAGACTTAGCACATATTCATGGTTTTGCCTGGTGATCATAAAAGAATTTTTTATTGTAATGCAGCAATCATGCATATCACTTATTCTCCTTAATACACATACTGTAGTACATTGCAGCATTAGAGTTAGTGTTAATTCCAGTATTTTAAATTTACTGGATAATGTTACGGAAGTTTTCTTGCATTCTTTACTTTTACAAAATTGAAGTCACATCATTTAGCACTTAGTTTCAATGTACTGAATCAGTAAAGGTACAGAACAAAGGCCTGTGGCATCCTCTTGTTACCCAGACAGTGCAGCATAGAATTTGATTGTTCCTATACGATATACACACCATCGGTCCTTTACATTAGGAACTAATTACAGCGAAGCTGGAAATGGCCGTTAAAACTCTTGAACAAGGTGGTTAGGCAGTAACTACCGTCCGGTAGGCAGGAATCCCACCTGCCCAGTTGTAAATATTCCAATTTGCTTTTTGGCTGTCATGCTGTGCAGAGGTGTTTCCAGAGCTCTCTGCCTGACTATCGTTAAACTCTTCTTTCTTGGTGGATCTTTTGTGTTGATTTGTGTACAGTATATATTGTGTGTTTGATATTTTTTGATGTACAAACCCACGATTTTGATAGCCTTGCGGTAAGGCCATCTTTCCCCAATGTGTGTTTCTTAGGTTCAGAGGCCAGGGTCATAAATTTTCACTCCCCTGTCATTTGGGCCTCAAGCTCTCTGTTCCTTGGGCGGGAGCGTGACTGTAAATTTCTGTTTGTGTGAGTGTTGCTCTTCGCCGCCTGTGCCATGGGCAGCTTTGCCAGGAGGAACTTTATTGGAAGGGGGTTGCCAGGCGTCCACAGAAGGTTATTCGCCTCCCACAGCACCCTTGCTGACTGCCCCTTCGTTTCTTCTGGTAGCTTCCTTCCTGGCTATCTCTCCTTCAGGAGAGATACAAGTGAGCAAAGATCAGCGGGGACGGCGGGCGGTTGGACGACCTCACCTCAGGGGCCTCCTCTCGCTTCATAGGACAGACCACCTCAGAGTGCGAGGACTCTCTCTTTACTAATCTTTTTTATACATGTAACTTAACCCTTAAACGCCTACTGGACGTATCATACGTCGACTAAAATTGTCTGTTGGGTGCCAAGTGGACGCACCGTACGTCGACTACAAAAAATTTCAACCTTCGGTCAACTTTGACTCGACCGAAATGGTTGAAAAACGCAATTGTAAGCTAAAACTCTTACATTCTAGTAATATGCAATCATTTACCTTCATTTTGCAACAAATTGGAAGTCTCTAGCACAATATTTTGATTTATGGTGAATTTAAAAAAACTTTTTCTTACGTCCCATGCGTAACTCGCCAAAATTTCAGAAATTTTTCTGTCATTTTGTCGTAATTTTTGCACTGTTTTATATTAGCCATTACGTAAAAGTTTTATATATGAAAATGTGTGCAATTTCATGTAAAATACAGCAAAATACAAACCCATGGTTGTAGCTTTTATCAGTTTGGAAATATTTTCATATAAACCACGATAACTGCCAAAATTTCAACCTTCGGTCAACTTTGACTCTGACCGAAATGGTCGAAAACGCAATTGTAAGCAAAACTCTTACATTCTAGTAATATTCAATCATTTACCTTCATTTTGCAACAAATTGGAAGTCTCTAGCACAATATTTCGATTTATGGTGAATTTTTTAAAAAAAACTTTTTCCTTATGTCCGCGCCAGAAATTCTTTCGTCGCGTTGTCGTAATGTTTGCACCATTTTATATTAGTCGTTACATAAAGTTTTATGTATGGAAATGTGCGCAATTTCATGTAGAATACAACCGAAAATAACTCATGGTTGTAGCTTTTATCAGTTTTGAAATATTTTCATATAAATCACGATAACTGCCAAAATTTCAACCTTTGGTCAACTTTAACTTGACCGAAATGGTCGAAAAACGCAATTATAAGCTAAAACTCTTACATTCTAGTAATATTCAATCATGTACCTTCATTTTGCAACAAACTGGAAGTCTTTAGCACAATATTTCGATTTATGGTGAATTTCTGGAAAAAAAAAACTTTTTCCTTACGTCTGCACGCGGTAACTCGGCCAAACATCTCAGAAATTCTTTCGTCAAGTTGTCGTAATGTTTGCATCGTTTTACATAAACTTTCATATATGAAAATGTGTGCAATTTCATGTAGAATACAACAGAAAATAGCTCATGGTTGTAGCTTTTATCAGTTTTGAAATATTTTCACATAAATCACGATAACTGCCAAAATTTCAACTTTTGGTCAACTTTAACTGACCGAAATGGTCAAAAACGCAATTGTAAGCTAAAACTCTTACATTCTAGTAATATTCAATCGTTTACCTTCATTTTGCAACAAACTGGAAGTCTCTAGCACAATATTTCGATTTATGGTGAATTTTGAAAAACATTTTCCTTACATCGCGCCAGGTAACTCGCTGTAACATCTCAGAAATTCTTTCGTCACGTTGTCGTAATATTTGCACAGTTTTATATTAGTCGTTACATAAAATTTATATATTAAAATGTGCGCAATCTCATGTACAATACAACAGAAATAATTCATGGTTGTAGCTTTCATCAGTTTTGAAATATTTTCATATAAATCACGATAAATAGAAAAATTCGACTTTTGGTCAACTTTAACTCGACCGAAATGGTCGAAAACTGCAATTGTAAGTTAAACACTTACAGTCTAGTAATATTCAATCAATTAGCTTCATTTTTCAACAAACGGAAGTCTCTAGCACAATATTTCGATTTATGGTGAATTTTTGAAAAAAAACATTTTTACGTCCAGCGTTAATTCATGCATCATTTTGTGATAATATTTTTCTGTGTTGCTTTGATCGTTTTACAATTTGTTATATACCAAAATCATCGCAATTTAGTGTATAATACAAAGAAAACAAAATAACCTGTTAGCTTTAACCATTTTGCTCAGCGCGATTTGTATAAAATTGTATATGAAAAATTTTTGTGCTGTCATATATTTGAATATTTATATATGATAATGATATTTTTTCCATTTCTGATGGTTGCATACTAAACTTCAGGCAATGACAAAAATTAGCCAAAAATTAACTCTTAATCTTAAAAAAACTAAGCGTGCTGTGATTTTTGAAAAAACTTTTTTCCGCTCGGGCGCGCTAACTCACCGAACGCCGCCAGCATACTGGAGACGTTTTTGTAAATAGAGGCTCGGCGTTTAAGGGTTAACAAGTAATTACATAGTCTAAGTCTCTAACTCGTGTGCGGCAGCTAAAAATTTGAAATTCACGGTAGCATTTGATTGTTTTAGTGTAGGTGACTAGGTCCCACCCACTATCGGGGGAGGACGGTACAACACTGCTAAACAGCGTCAGTCCGTTTGTGCCAGTTAATGACTGTAGTTCAGTTGTCACAGCAGCTATTGTTTCGAGATTGGTCGCCGGACGGTTTTTCTTTGTCTCTGTTTGGTGACGTATTCCAAACTTTTGGTAGCATTTAAGCTATTTTCAAATAGCTGGGATTTATTAGACTCAGTATTAGCAATTATTTCCTGATTTTGACTTTTCACGACGATGTCTGACACTAGCTCTTCTAGTACTGTATCCGGTTTTGCAGCAAAGGCTCTAAAACTAGACTTATGAAAGCATCTTATGACTCCCACACAATCTGTACTGATTATAGGGGACAAACTTGTTCTATTGATTTGACATGTATCGAGTATAGGGACTGGGATCAAGGTAGGTGGAAAACTTTAAAATCTCACTTAGATAAGTTAGAATGAGACAGGAAGAGGAAATTGGCTCTTAGAGCCAAAGCTAGGAATGTAGCTAATGTAGAATGTTCTCTTAAATTGGCAATTACCAGTTTACAGCAAACCCCCTGTATTTGCGGGGGATGCATACCACACACACATACACACATACCCCCGCTAGTATCTAAAATCTGCGAATACTTAAACCCTTCTGAAAACACTTAGAACTACCTATTTGATAGTTCAGACACAAAAAAACATCTAAAAATGCTTATGCAGGTATTATCCTACTTACGATGGAGTTTGGTTCCAAAAAAGCCATCGTTTGTTGGAAAAAACGTATCTCGCATATGGCCTAGCCTATACTAGGGTATTCATACCATTTATACCTGTATGGTAGCCTAGCTTACACTATAAAGTATACTCTATGCATATGCGGTATAGTAATAATTATTAATATTAGCTAATTCTGGATGTTCATGCAGATTGACTCACGATAATTCAGTACATAGAGAAATTGAATAACAAACAAGAATTAGCTTAGCCTGCACTATGGTATATCGTATACATATAAGGTAGCCTAGCCAACATTATACTGTACTCTGTTTTCACATATTAATATCGTTTTATACAAACATCAACATAACGAATATGGATCTTTTCAAAGGATCTTTAGAATGTTATGGTTTATTTTACTGTATCCAATAATATTGTAGATATTCCTATATTGTTTTAATATCATAAGTTGCGATCATAGCGATCAATGTTTTGGTTTGGAAATCGATTACATGGTAAGTTTATTTTGCTGTATTTAACTCAGCTCAGAGCACTTTTCTTGCTTCTAGTTAGCATAAATGAATCCCTAGATACCTTATTTTTATGGGGCAAGGTTATTTTTCGACATACAAAGTATTTTTAAGTCGAAATACAACTTAAATACGTCTTGTGAAATTAATTTTGCTATTTTTTTCGTTAATAGATGACATTGGCCGTTTGGGGGCTGGTTTGTTTTATGTAAAAATACCAAGATTCCATTTGCTATATTCACTTGATTTCATAACAATACGAGCTTTACGTATTTATCTTTTATCGGCATGAAAACAGCAGTAATATGCGTTTAGTAGTTCTGATTAAAATACTTTCCAATTTTATTTACGGTCGAGTTTCATTCATGTTGCCGATGCATGATGATTTATAGTCATTAGCAGCTTGAACATTGTTTTCTCAGCTTTAGCTACGACTTGCAGCTTAAATTTAACAGTATATTTCCTTGTTGATCTTTTATCCTTAGCGAATAAGGATATAATGTAAGAATATATCAGTCCTATTCTACTCAACTTTGTTTGTAGCATAACTACGGTAATTGTTTACTGCCGTACGACGGTTGAAATACAAGCAAAACAGCTGTTGTCATCCGATTTCGTTCGGTTGTTTATGGCAAATGATTTACACACAAGAGAGCAACGTTACTAACAATGCTTTTATTCTTCTTTTTACTTTTTTAACTAGAAGATGAGTAAAAGAGATGGAGAAAAGCAGTCGGTCTATTGTAATTTGGTCTCTCTCACTGCCTGATTGTATGCTGTTGCCTACGCCTGCTGGGGGATACAAGTCGGATAGAGAGGACTCCGACGAGTTTTGTCTCTTATCGGAGTTCTGTGGATCTACATCTCGGGCTTGGTTCTCGGATCAGCTCGCCGTACATCTGAGTAGTCGAGGATGGTTTACTGTGTTCTGGCAAGGTTATCCCTCCAAGGAGAAGAGATCAGGAGTGTCACGCCCCAGGAGGACTCGAGGGTCTTATTCTTCGGGATGACAGGCCTCTCCTCCTTCTTCCTTGTCCCCCTGCTTCTGTCCCTTCGGGCAGAGAATGGGACTCTAGCCGACACTTGCTGGAATTGGCATCTGATGCGGTAAGCTTTCACATCGAGCACCCATTCTATTTTTCTTCCTAGAATCATAGAAGCAATCCTGTTCCTTCCTCTAGCAAGGGGAGGATGGACACCCTGGCAATAAGACAAACCCTTTTCTGGTTTTTGCCTTACTGCCTCCAACCCTTTAGATTCTTCCTAGCCTATTTTCATATGAGTTATGATTCCATACTCATTCGAAAGGTCCAGAAGTTTGACAGTTGGTCTTGCAATTCCTATGCTCCTATCAATATGCCAGAGGCATGGTACTCCTCCTCGCTCTTTCAACCAGGAGGAGTAGCCCAGGTGCGGCAAACTCTAGTCAGTTCTGAGACTCACTCAGATTCCTCCCTCCAACAAGCGAGTCTTCCTAATGTAAAGGGCCGATGGTTTGTATATCATGTAGGAATAAATCACAATTTTTTAAAGTAAACAGCATTTTCCTAACTATTATAAACTGAGTCCTCAACATTACATTTACCCTTCATGCCGCCCCTCAACTTGAAACTTGGGCGAGGCCGTTACAATGTTTACATCTGGGCAGGCAGGACTCACTACCAGACATTAGTTACTGCCTAACCACCTTGTTCAAGAGTTTTAACATGCGTTTCCAGCCACATGAAAGTAATTCTAATGTAAAGGACCTCAGGTTTGTATAGTTAGGAAAAGTACAATTTAGTGTAAAAAGATTGTTGTCTTTTATGTATTATAAGTGATTAATGTTAAAACAGAAGAGCAAGCTGTATAGTATAGTTAATTGTTATTTATTAGGAGAAAGAGTTGTGTCAGGCAGAGAATAAGCGACAGGCACTAGAAGTTCAGCGTCTCCGTCAAGAGCTATTGTCAAAACCAGTTGCTTCTGGAGAAACTTTTCAGCTGCCTGTACATCAGGTTTGTTTGCTTCCAATTTCCTGCAATTCTCATGCTTGGTTGCATTTTTTCCTTGTACTGTATGATAGTCTGTAACTATTAAATTTTTGAAACATTTTGTAGTGGATGTAAATGAATAAAAACTTTAATTATATATGTTAATGCAATTGATGGAACAAACCAAATGTAGTGAGCAACTTTGTGTAAAACAAGAAAAGAGCAACTTGTTTTCTGCAAATGCTAAGTTTTTTGTTTCTTTCTGTAATACTGGATGGCACTGAATCAGTCAGCATCTTTTTTAGGGAAGTATTCAGGTATTACTTCTTGAGACCAAAAAAGACAAAATTATGCAAAAGTAATTAGCAGCTAGAGTCTTTTACAAGAAATATACCAAGCACCTTCAGGGTGAACCAGTTGACAATCTATGCTACCAATATGGATGGCACACTTGTTAACATAGCCTCATTCCTTTGCCATCACCATTGATTTAAAGTAATTACTTTTGTTTCCAGTTTATTTTCATTTTGGCAGAAATTATATGCTCTTGTAACATTTTTTTATGCGAGTTTTGTGATTTGATTATCCCAGCCAACTAGAGCCATGAATTTCAGTCAGCCCACTGAGCCATGAACTTCAGTACTATAGGTATTCAAATTTCATTTTCATATAAGTAACTTACCAAATAGTTACATAGCTACAGGTTTTCAACCAAGGCAGACTAAAAATTCAAAATTTGCGGCAGCACTTCTATTGTTTTGTGTAGGGGACAAGCCCCACCCACTTTCAGGGACTGAGAGGAATAACTTAGTGTAGAGCTTCAATTCATTTTCTGCCAGTCCCGACCAACGTCAGGTGTTTTGTGCAGTCTTCTTCATCGTTTTTTTAATGTTATTTCCTGGTTTTGGTGAAGTATTCAATTTTTTTATGGCCTTCAAGCTTTACTTATATTGTTAGCTTTGGTTAACTCTATTTCTAGCTTTTATTGTCAGAATGTCAGATTCTAGCTCTACAAGCATTTTCTTCTGCAGTGAAGAATGGAAGACAAGGTTAACTAAGTCTTCTTATGACTCTCACATTGTGTTAGATGTAGGGGGCAGGAATGCAATAGGGATAACACTTGCATAGAATGTCAGGATTGGGATGACAAGAAGTGGAAAGTATTGAAGTCTCATTTAGACAAATTTGAGAGGGATAGAAAGAGGAAGGCAGCCTCTAGAGCCAAAAATAGAGCTAGCTTAGAGTCTACCCCTTTGCCTAGACTTGTAGAGGATAGTGCTATTCCTTCACCACTGGTTCGTACTTTGTCTCCCATCCTTAGCCCTCCTACTTCTTTACGACCTTCTCCTATGCCTGGTTCCCATGCTTCCAGTCTCGATGCCATTGCCAGCCTCGAATCAAGGTTTGACCAGAAGATTAGTTTAGTGGTGAGTACGGTGGCAGAATTGGGGGCGTCCCTAAAGGTCTTGACAGACAAAGCGTCTACCAGTGTGCAAAGTGCTAGTGTGTTGTGCATGTGGAGGAGGTGGCTGCTCGTCCCACTGGTGCTCCTAGACGAAGGTCCCTGTCCTGCTTCCCTGAACCTGGGAGAAGACATACCAAAGGTCCAAGGGAGGCCGGTGGGGTTTGCCCATGGGTAGTTGCCTCCTCAGTCGAGCCTGTTGCCCTATCCCAGGCTGCGACAGAGCGCCATTGGAAAGGCATCTTAGTCAGTGCACATCAGCTCTCATCAGAATCGGAAGATTCCAGTCCGGACAACAGGAATTGGTGCCGTTACCCAGCTTCATCGCGCCTGCTTAAGAGGCACACCGTCAATGCAGATCGCTCCCCTCTTCCAGTCAAGAGGTATAAGCTGGCCAGTCATAGCCCTCAGCCCTCCTGCAGCTTCACTGATCTGCTTCTTGCCTCTTTTTTTCAGAAAGAAACCCCATCTGCTTGGGACAGCCCAGAGTCCTTTTCATATCTCGATTGCCCTTTTTTTAATTCCCAAGCACCTGAGAGATCTGCTCAGGCGCCCGTTGTCTTCTTCGAAGCTCCCAGCTCCCATCTGCCTTTGAGCATCCGACACCTCCTGAGCGTTGGGCATTCGCCTTCATGTGTCAGATTCCCGCTCCTGAGCATGTGGCTCCAGCTCCCAAGCACCTGGCACCAACTCATGTGCTCAGTGCCACCTTCTCCTCCACAAGCGTGCTCATCTTCCCAAAAAGACCCTTCGTTAGCTTCAATTAAGTGCCAGTTAGTGGAGATTATGGGTTTTTGTAAAGAAAACCCCCAAGGAGACGTCTCCTCTCTTGTCAGATGAGGAGGACTGTGAACAAACATCCCCCTCTCCTTCAGTATATGTTGCCTTACTGAAGTTTTTCCTAGCCAGCTCTCCAGATTTCTTCACACCTGCTGCTCCGGTCTCACCAGCTTCGACCTTCCTTATGAGGAAACAGCCAGATGACAGTGCTAGACTCCCCAAGTTGGTTCTTTCCTCCTCCTCCTCCTCCTCGAGGAAAGCGCTCAGAAAAGTGGATGATTGGCTTGCCTCGAAGAGGGAGTAGGATAAAGTCACATTTGCTTTTTCTTCTTGTAGGCTTATTCAGAGGAGATAACTTTGCTACTCTACTAGAGAAGCTCCGTCTTGTTGATTCGTCTCGATGTGCTGCTTTAGCATCAGCGAAGATTATGTTTTCATCTCCCGAATTGGATCACCTCAAGAACATCTTTAAGGTGTTCAAGGTTTGTACATGCTTTTATTTAATTTGACTTCTGCATCTGTCTGTCTGTCTGTGTCTATCTGCCTGCCTATTTGTCTGTCGTCAAATCTTCTAAGTCAATTTTTGACCTGTTCCTTTCGTCCGATGGACTTGAAATTTTGCATGGTTACTCAGTCCTAGTGACAATACAACCTTGCATGATCAGTAGGTCAGCAATGACCTCTAGTGACCCTACAGTGACCTCAAGTGACCCCACAGTGACCTCTCCCAGTATCTAATGATTTATATGAAACTTCGGATTTTTCACAACTTTGACTCAGTAAAATAACTCTTCAGATTTTTCAGACCTTATTTGGCTCGACAGGATATCAATTTCATTAGCTACAATCATAAATCAGTTACAGTTTGTCAAAACTAAAAAGTACAAAATAAAAAATAAAAAATAAAATTTTTTAAATACGCTTTCATTAAAATGTACTAAAAAGTGAAAAACAAATTTTTGACACAGCCAAAAGTTCTTACAATTAATCATGCCTACCAAAGTCTAAAACCTTTTCTAAAACATGGAACTAAGCAAGCTTGGGAATTAAAATATATATTTCTTTTTCTTCCAGCACCTTCTTTCCAATGTTTCTGCTTGACTATTTTTTAGACATGATTAATTACAAGAAAATCAGCTTTTTGTCTCAAAAGACTTATTTTTCACTTTTTAGTGCATTTACTAAAAGCCTGTTTTAAAATTTGTTTAGATTTTAGGCTTCCTCGATTGGAGTGTTTTTGTTCTGGCAAACAGATGGGGATTGTTTGACCTGGCAGAGGACTTTTCTTCAGACTGGTTGGCGGTGTTGTGGTACTGTGCTGACAAAATAAGTGATCAAAACTCTTCTTTAGAGCTCGCCTCTCTCTTTTCCATGGGAATTTTAAAGAACAGAGAGAGATATGGTGCTCCTTCACCACTAAAGGGGTCACCCAAACCCAGAAGTCTGCTTTCCTTTTCTTACCACTGGACAGATCTCATCTCTTCCGTAAGCACTGTTCAATTATAATTTCACCAGACTTGCAGAAAAGCCCACGCAGGATCTGTTGGCCCAGACTAAGTCAGTCTCCCCTCTGCAACCCTCAGCCCTTCGTGGAGGTTCTAAAAGTCCCAGCCAAGACCAGATAATTTGTCCTCCTTGGGTCCAGTAAAGTCATGCTTTCAAGCCTGCCACCAGAAACAGAGAGTTCAGTCCTTTGTGCTCCGGTAAACCAGACTTCATCCTTTGGGAGTTGGAATGGAACCACAGGGGTGGCAGAACTTGGATCGTCAACAGGTACACCACAAGGAGGGCTGGTGGCCATTCCATTCAGGAGCCTCCTTTAGTCAAGTCTCCAGTTTTCATGACTGCATACTCAGAAGGCTCAGAAGAAGTTTTGGCCCTTTCTCAGGAGGCTTCATTCTCAAGGGTTAATAGAGTTAATCCAGTGGATGACAACTTAGAAGGGTTCTACAAAGTCTCTTGGTAGTCCCTAAGTCATCAGGGAGTTGGAGACCCGTTCTGGATGTCAGTGCCCTGAATCTTTTTGTCAGACAAAATTTCATATGGAAAAGAACCATTCAGTCCTGTCTTCCATCCATCAGGGCTATTGGATGATCACCCTGGATATGCAGGATGCTTGCTTCCATGTCCCAATCCATCTGGACCCTAGGAAGTTCCTGCGGTTCGTCTTCAGGGCAGAGTTCTCCAGTTTCAGCAATGAGACAGGCTAAGCCTAATCTACAGCCCTCAGGCTATTTTAAACGTGGATTTTCGCTTTCTCTGGCAGATGGCTCCATATCCTCGGCATAAACAGCTGCCTTTATTTAATATGCTTTCTAACACTTGTTGGTCAAGGGAAGTGCGTGGAGGACTTACAGAACCGCTCACCTGTCATTTAAGAGGTTGGGTTATTCATAGGAATCAGCGAGCAGTAAATCAGCAACTAACTCTGTATTAGGAGATTATTTGCCAGGGGATGATCCTGAACTCACAAATTTTTCAGGCTTTTCCATCCCCCAAAAGAATCTACTTTTGCCTTCAAACAGCCATTCAGTGGATGAGTCTCTTGGGGACTCTGGCCTGTAGACAGTTTATGATAAAGTTAGCAGGCTGCACATGAGAGCTCTGTGAGCTCTGGTGTTTCTATTCAAATAATTGGAGCAGGAAGACCCAACGCGGACTCCTTCATCTTCCCCATCACATCGAGATCAGCGGACCTTCGTTGGAGGAGTTTTGTGAAGAAACAGACTTTGGGAGAAAGTCTCTTCTTCTGTTGAGCTTCACCTAGACTTTTATTCCGCACCTCAGATCTATTGAGGAGCCCTGGTAAGGACCAAGAAGTTTCCGGGATGCGACATCTAGATGGAACAAAGAAACTTTATATCTGATTTCATAGAAATGAAAGCTATTTGCCTGGGCCTCCAGTCCTTCTCGACTCTGGTCTTTGGCGAGACAGTAATAGTTCATGCAGACAACACCACTGCCCTTTCATTCATCCACGAGCAGCGAGGCACCTCCTCTATCTGCAATATATATAGCGATTTCCTTCTTGAAGCGGAACCAGGTGGCGTTTATCACTCGGTTCATTCAGGGGAGACTGAACGTCATAGCAGACGAGTTGAGCCGTCTCAGGCAAGTCCTTCCAACAGAGTGGACCTTAGACCCCCTGGTCTGCAACAATCTGTGGAGATTGTCGGGCAGACCAACCATAGACCTGTTTGCAACATCGAGGAACCACACTCTTCCTCTTTTCTGTTCCCCAGCCCCAGACCCTCTTGCGTGGGCAACGGATGCCATGCTCCTAGACTAGACGGACCTGGGTGTGTATGCCTTCCCTCCCTTCAGTGACCCTAGTTACTCCATTCTGGCCCAAGAAGTAATGGTTCCCAGACCTGCTTCAGCTGTTGGTGGATTTCCCGAGACTCATTCCACAAAAACAGCCTCTTCTCAGACAATCACACTTCTTCAGGTTCCACCAAGGGTTGTCTGCACTGGCCTGTCGGGCTTCAGACTGTCAGGAGCCTTGTCAGAGTGAAGGTTTTTTCAAAACCAGCAGCAGAGGCTTTTGCTAGATCCAGACAGCTGTCTTCTAGCAAGCTCTATCAATCCAAGTGGACAGTGTTCAGAAGATAGTGCAGCCGTTGTAATGTCTCATCTTCTGAAACATCTATAAGTCAGATAGTGTCCTCTACCATTAAAGGGGTATTAGGTCCCATCCATTTTGTTTTTAAACATAGAGGTCTGGATCTTCATCCAATCCTAGGATCTCCAGCAACCTCATCAGATCGTTTAGAACTTACTATACAAGAGAGGTCTGATTAATCATATCGTGGAATTTGGGATCTCAGTGGAATAGTTAAAATGGCTTTCCAGGTTCGTCACCCAAGACATTCCACAGGTCTCACTAAGAACAAATAATAAATATGATTGTTTGTAATTTTGGAGGACATTAACAAAAATTAAATAAAGCATATTAGTGAGCATATCATAGGATATCATCGTTCACAGCAAAGTTGGCTTTAAGGGTAATGCAGTCTGCCTTTACAAAGTTCCTGAAATCAAGAATGAGTTTCATATCATATTCAAGCCTTATCATTAAACAAGATAGAAACTTAATGTTTCATCCTTGTCTGGGAAGAGATGTTTTCAATGATAAGTTTAGGTACTAGGAAGGAGAATGAGAAGATCAGGGATCTTCTGGCAAATTTGTGCTCTGTTAAAACCTTCTCAATATATTAGAATGCATTGTCTTATGATTTATATGTGAACACCAAGAATATAATGATGGAGAAACTACTAGTACCTAAATAAAATCAGAAAATTATTTAAGTGAGACAAAAATAAAGACCAGTCTGAGCGTCACATTTCCATTATCAATATTGAAGAATAAAGAAACTGTTAAAATGTTGCAAAATGAAACAGAAGTAGAAAAACTAGCATTAAAAAATTAAGAAGGTGAAATTGAAATAAATATATTTAAAATAAAAATGTACTACTAAACCTGGAAAAAAACATAAAAAATCAATAATAATAGACTAAAAACGATGATCGAAATGAAAAGACTGATGGACAAAGATTACTATTAGATATATCACTACTTGTGGTTTGATGTGTCAATTGTCACAACACATTTAGACGCTACCATTCCATTTTAGGACAATTAACTCATCAAGTCACGATAGCTAATAACATCATGGTAGCCATCGGAAAACTTCCTTTGCTGCAAAGTTCCCATTAAAGTAGGGGTGACCATGACTATACTGTACTGCCATGACTACAGATTAAGATGAGCACCGACCAGAGGCAGAACCCACCTTCAGTAGCTCTTATGGATTACTGTATATATTACTGCAAGTATATGCATTCTATGTATTTCATAAATATTGTCCTTTGCAAACTCATGCGCACGAGTCGCCATGTCTGCACTCTGCACATGCACGTGTCATCTCTTCCTGTTCCTCTTGGCACAAATTGCATGCCTTGCAGAGCCTCCCTGTATATACCTTTTTGCTGTATGGAATAAAGCAACCTGTGACTCGGGATATTATTTCTCCATCTCTGCAATCTTCTGTCTTCTCCTACAAGATATCATCACATATCACCAGCTCTCTTACCAGGTAAGGAAACAACAAGCATTGTATCAATGCTAGCAACTTTTCTATTTCAAAGTCATTACCTTTCTTAATGACCTAATAACAAATGTTGATGAGGCAATCCAAGTCAGACTGGTGCGAATATTCAATGAATGTCTGAAGAAGAGCAAAACTCCAGAAGAGTGCAGTAAAGCCATCCTCATTCTATTCTACAAAAAAGGCGACCCCAGGGACATGAACAACCAACGACCAATCAGCCTCCTTTAATGTTATTTATAAGATCTTCACCAGAGTTATCACTAATCGAATTGCAGGTAAGCTTGATGAAAATCAGCCAAGGGAACAAGCAGGCTTTAGAAGAGGCTACTCCACAATTGACCATCTACAAACAGTAAACCAGATCATTGAGAAAACAAACAAATATAAAATCCCACAAGTAGCAGCACTTGTAGATTACACCAAAGCATTTGACTCGGTCAAAACTGAGGAGGTCATGTCAGTGCTGGAAGAACCGTGAGTTGACTCAGTTTACATCAATGTCCTCCATCACACCTATGACCATGCAACATCATTTATTCGCCTCCACAAGGACTTGGAACCATTCCAGCTCAAGAGAGGAGTCAGACAAGGTGACACAAGCTCACCCAAACTGTTTACTGCCTGCCTGGAGAGAGCTTTCCGACAACTCAGCTGGCAAGAAAAAGGAATAAGAATAGATGGAGAATGCCTAAGTCACCTAAGATTTGCTGATGATGTCATTATCATTGCCCCCACCAAAGAAGAGCTTCAACAAATGCTCACCAAGCTAAATGAAGCAAGCAAGTCGGCAGGCCTCCACATGAATTTCCATAAGACCAAAGTCATGAGCAATAAATACACTGTAAATGCAGATGACATACTTGAAATTGAAAATCAACAAATTGAGGAAGTGGACCATTACATCTACCTTGGACAACGAATCTCTCTACCAGAGACCTTCAAAGAGAGCGAAATATAAAGAAAAATAACCCTCGGTTGGCAGGCGTTTGGAAGAGCCAGTGCAGTGTTAAAAAATAAGAAGATTCCTATCATCTTAAAAAGGAAAGTCTATGATCAGTGTATCCTCCCCACTGTCACCTATGGGGCCGAAACTTGGAATCTAACAAAAAAGCTTTCCCTTAAATTACGAACAATGCAGAGGGCACATGAGAGAATTATGCTAGATCTAACTTGGAAGGATAGAAAAACAGCTAAATGGATACATCAAAAAACTAAAGTAAAGGATATCCTTGAAACCATCAGTAAGCTCAGGTGGAACTGGGCGGGGCACATTGCCAGGATGACAGACAACAGATGGACATCACAAACAACCTACTGGATGCCCCAAGGATACACAAGAAACCGAGGAAGACAGAAAACCCACTGGCGAGATGACATAGACCAACGTAAACAACAGTAGCACAGAGCAGCAGAGGATAGAAATCTGTGGGAGAACCTGGGGAAGGCCTACATCCAACAAAGGACTTTTGAAGGCTGAAATGATGATGATGTCCATGTATCCCACCTCCTTTCAATTTGGAATCAGCTATATAATTACTTGGTAAATTAGTTATATGAAAATGTTATTTTCATGGTAAAATTAAGTTTCATATATACTTATCAAGTAATTACAGAGTCGGAGCCCTCCCTCCTCCCCTCGTATGGACATCAGGGCACAAACGTACGGTAGACTTCCTTCACACTTGCTCAGAGGGCTCTCATGTCCTGACAAAATGCCCCCTCATTCCACAGTTTCCACAATGACTTCCACTTACTCCTACTCTCCTTTCACCCTGGCAGTCTCTCATTCGATGTCCCACCTTTCCGCAGCCGAAACACTTCAACTCATTCACTTGTGGGCAGTCCACCAACATATGTCCTCTCTGTCTACAGCCAAAACACTCGCCATTGGCCAATCTGCAATCCGCTTTCACATGCCCAGTCCTTCTACACCTGTAACATTCTTTATCAATACTACTCATTCCCATCTGACTTCCCCTCAAATTCACATTCGGTCTACTCACACTTCCACTCCTAAACCTCTCTCGGCTTCTGCTCCAGTTCCTTTTCCCGTTATTCCTCACATTCACTCGCACATTCTTTCTTCCTCTTTCCACCCGGTCTGCATCACACCAATCTCCTCACTCGCCAAAGCATCCTTATACAGAGTATGTCCTTCCATTTACAACCTCAGACCCAACATACATCTCCTTTGGTTCATCGTCATCTACTCAGATCTTCTAGGATTTCTAAAACATCCTCCCAATTTAGGCTCTTCCCCAACCACTGCTTCTGATCTTTTTTTTTTTTCTCATTCAAAATTACCCTAATTTTTCTGGAATGGTGGCCAAGAACTTGCACATGAGGTGTTTGTTTTCCTCCATCCCTTCCTCTCCATACTTCCACCTGGCCAAAGTTTCTAACCTGTGGGCATGCAAGCCCACTTTCTTCTCCAACTTTCATTTTCGCCTCCTTGAACCTATCATTCTTGTATACAACACCTCCCTTCATTCTCTTCATCTGCCTAATCACTCTATCCTTCACAGACTCATACCCTGGCTCACCCTCACACATACTTCTACAGCACATCTTTAACCATCCATTCAAGAACTCTCCCAGCTGCTTCATCCACACACTGTCATTCTCCCCATACTTCAGCTACAATACTTTTCATACTCATCAAAAAACTCATGTCTTTTCCCTTCCTGATATAAAATTTCTCAATTGGCAACCTTCCTTAGGAACACTGTTTTGGCCTCTTTCACCTCTGCCTCACTCAAACCTTCACCACTATTAATACTACTACCACTTCCTCTCTTCCAATTATTCTCAACTTCCGATTCTAAATCCGGGAACTTGACTCCTCTTCCCTCACACCTCTCCCCTTTCGTGTTCTCTTCTTCTTTCCCTTTCTTTCCTCATCACTTTCACTCACCTCACTCATACAGCCTTCATCCATGGCAGGTACTTCCCTGCCTTTCTTACTTCCCTTCCTTTCTTAGTGATTTCCTCCTTTGCACCTTTTACCTCATCGTTCTCACTTTCCTTTCCAACATTGGGCCCTCTCTTAGCCATTTCAGCCATCTTCTTCTCCATTGCCTCCATCTTTGCAACCAATTTATTTTCCCTTACCTGGCCTTTCTCATCCATCACCTCCATTCTTGCAACCAATTTTATTTTCCCTTAGCTGGGCTTCCCCTAACTTATCCTGCATGCTGACCATCATGCACATCATTCTATCCAACGTCTGTGTCCAGCCTTGCTTCCCTTCACCTGACCCAACACCTTCCAAACCTGCTCCCCCCGCCTTCTCCAATTATGCACCCCACTCTTTCTTTACTCTCTGAGGCCCCATGTTGGGCACCAAAATATTATGTAGGAGCTTTTTATTGTACGCAGTTGGGGCAGTATGATGGGAACAGATTTGGAGGTAATTAAATGAAACTTGACTTTCCTTAACCTGATTTATTACCTTAATACTACAATGGTCATCAGAAAAAACCTTAATCTGATAAACTTATCCTCCTATTCCTAGCTTAGCCTAAATTAATACTACAGCTACCCCCAAAAGAACCTAAACCTAATTCATAAACCTAAATCTATAGTGTTCCCCCCAACTATGGTCTCTGAGACGTCTTCAGATTAGGAGTTGATGTCCTTCTTCCTACTGGAGAGATTAACACCTATTTTTTTTTTCTTTTTCCTCCTTTCCAACTGCTGTCAAACTTTCTTTGCAGCGTGTCGAGATCAGCACCTTTTAGGGTTTAGCGTCATGTATGGAGGAACAGGAAGAAGAGCCACCTGACCAACTGTTTGTTCCGACACAATATACAAACCCTCGGTCCTTTACATTAGGGGATTACTTTCAGGCGTAGGCTGGAAACGGCCGTTGAACTTCAAACAAGGTGGTTAGGCAGTTAACTACTGTCCGGGAGGCGGGAGTACCGCCTGCCCCAGTGATGTAAACATTCAATTTGCTTTTCGGCCCGTTGTAGCGTTCGGATGTTGATCTTCGCCGCTCTCTGCCTGACAGCAATTTTTCTTCTCTTTGGTGGGAAATTCTTTGTTTTTTCTTTTCAATCATGGAAAAACCAACTAAGCCCTCCTATCCCCAGCGTGTGTGTCCCGGGGTAGGGGGGAAGAAATGCAATTCTTTTAGATCTCGAGTCGACGTGGACCCACACGCCCTCTGTACATCTTGCAGGGGACATGTGTGTTCACGCGACGATACTTGTAGTGAGTGTTGTTTGTGGTCCTCCGAGCAATGGGGCAAGTTCGAAGGGAGGCAATGTTACTGTCGTAAGCCTACCAAGGAGTCATCCAAGGAAATCGCCCCCAACGACTCCGTTGGTGGCGATGTGTCGGGCTCGTTTCTCCCTCCCGGCGAACTTCCCTTCTATTCCCTCTCCCTCGGTGAGGACTCCCCCTCCCCTTCCTCTTACGTTTCTTCATTTGTGGAGGGGCACGGGGAGAGTTGGACCCAACATCCTCTCGGAAGTCTCTTCCCGTTCGGAGGGGAGTTTTCCTCCAGAGCAAGTGGAGGCTTCGCTCTGACCCGACTCTTGCTTCAGGTCCCGGACTGGATAGCCAGACACTGAATCCCAGCACATCCTGGCTACACCTGGGCCTACCTGGCTCGGCACTGGAGGGATTGGCTCCCCTGCACCCCCCTCCAGTCACGACCCACGCAGCAACGACAGCCACTACGACAACCGTCACCTTCTCGAGGTTCGTCCAGGTGCCGATTTCAGTGGCTTTGCACCTGGACACCCAAGTGTCGGCGTCATCCGCAGGCCAGCACGCTGTTCCACTGCCGCCTGGCTTCCTGGCTCCATTCATGCGTGCTGGCCCCTCCTACATGGTGACATCATCATATCCATATGTGACTGTCGCTGCCCCTGTTGCTGACCATGGCCTGCCCTCGGATACGGTTCCTCGTCTGACTTTCCAGCCCGGCCTTCCATCCCCATTCCATCGACCCTGGCGCGGCCCGACTTGAATCCTCACGCGGAAGGGGCGGCACCTGCATTCCCGGCCCCGCCCACTTTTGTTCCTAATAGACGCGCGGCTCTCTCCGGCCAGGCAAATGCTGGCCTGAGCTCCGCTGTCGCTGCTCGGGATGTGCCTTCTGGTGCAGCCCCTCCTGCTGTTCCTGAGTCGGCGGCCGCGCTTTCCTGGCTTGGGGATTTGACTGCTGTCCTGAAGCAGATGGTGAAGAAGAAGATGTCTAGGAAGGTGTCGTCGTCGTCTTCATCTTCATCTTCATCATCGTCGTCTTCAAATCTGCTGCTTCTTCCGCTTCTCCTTCCGAGGCTTCGGCCAAGAAGAAGTCTGCCTCTCCCCGCTAAGAAACCTCGTGCTGAGACTTCTAAAGGGTCTGCCTCCTTCCACAGGGAAGGCAGTGGGATCTCTCTTCGGCTCTTCCCGATCCTCGGATCAGGGAACCGCTGCCCGCCCTTGGCCAGGGGCACCGGGAGCCAGGGCGTGCAGACCAAGGTCGGCACTCCCCCCGCTGCGCCTAAGAAACTTCCTGCATCTAAGGCCAGCGAGTCCGCGTCGGACACTCGTCCGCGAGTTGCTACGAGTACCCAGGTCTCCAAGGAGACTCGGGTACCCCAGTCTGATACGGTTGACATTTCTCGCCGTACGGACCAGGGCGTGGGGTGAGAGAAAGAGCCGGGGCATGCAGGTGCTCCGTCTCTTCCTGCTGGCACTCCTTCAAGTACCAAGTCAGGTTCCCGGGACAGTGCTTCAGCCCCGCGGGGCCGAACGCAAGGAGAGGTAGGGAAGAAGTCCCCTACTCAGTCTTCCCAGAGGTTCCGGCCTCGAAGAAGTCTGGGCGCGTCCAGAGGACAGCGCAAGCTAGCCAGCCAGCCAGCCAGCCCGCGTTTGACTCCTCCCAGTCCCCGGCCACGTCCGCACGGCCAGCCTGGCTCGGGGGAGGCGAGTGCGCGGCTTGGCTCTCGCGAGCCGCTCCACTCTCCTCGGGAGATCGTTTCACCTGGGCTGAAGCGGTCTCCTCGACCCGGGGGCTCGTCATCACCGCAGGTTGGTGACCGCTCTCGGCCCGCTGTCTCTGCTGGTTCTGCCAGTAAAAGCAGTGGAAGCACCCGATCTTCCTCGCCTGTCCCCTCCGCCCCTTCGGTTTCTCCCAGGGGGTGCGAGTCGGAGAGGAGGAACTCTGGGGATTGTTCTCCTCAGAGTTCTACTGAAGGGGGGTATGCACCTGGCTCAGTCCTTGGCTTGACCAGGTCCTACGCCCGCGTAGTTCAGGAAGGTCCTCGGGGATCTGCCGAGGTTCTCCCTCCTGCAGGGAGAGTAGTTCGGGAGGACCGCACTCTGGAAGGACTCGAGGGTCCTCTGCCCCAGGATGCGGACACCCCCGAAATACAGAGGACTTTTGCAGAGGTTATCGCGCTGATTCGTCAGCACAATGACCTCGGGGAAGGGACCACGGCCTCGTCTGTGGATCGTCCGTCGCGCCTCGAATCCTTCTGGGGACCCAAGAAGGAACCCAAGGTTTCGGTGGGGCTGCCATGGTCCACGCTTGCCGAGGGGGTACTCGATCAGGTGAACGGTCTTGTGTCTGGGCAGGACAGTTCGCTTCGATCAAGCTGCTCGGACAAGCTTCTTCTTCTTCTTCTTCTTCTTCTTCTTCTTCTTCTTCTTCTTCTTCTTCTTCTTCTTCCCCCCCCCCTCGTCAGAAGCGTTTCTACGCACCAGCGGAAGGGGCGTTGCTGATCAAACAGGTTGACCTGGACCTGACTCGTTTGGATCCGGGTCTGTCGTTGCAGCAATTGACTGCAGAGAACATATCCCTCTCTCAGCAAGAAGCTGCAACCCTGGAAGCCACCGCCATGGTGGCGTTCCAAGCAGTCTCCTGGCTTGATCTGTGGTCATTCACAGTATCGAAGGTAGCTGTTTCTCAGGCGCTATTGTACCTGGGGAGGATTCCGCCTTTGGGAGACTGTGCCAGTCTGGAGGTAGGGCCATTTCTACCTCGCCACCAGACTGCAAACCTGTGGGCAAACCTTGTGCTAAGCGGAGAAGGGATGCTGTTCTCTTTCACTTTGCCAGGTCCGTAGGTCCCGAGTCAGCTGGGTATCCCTGCCCCTAATGGACCGTTGCTGGGTTCCTCCTCTCTTCCCTAGAGAGTTGGTGGGCGCCGCGGTGGACAAGCGCCGTGCCGATGACAGCGACCAGCTTGTTCACCAGGCAGTGGCCAAGACTTCCGGGTCTTCTCATCCCACTGCAGCCAGGTCTTCGGGCCAGGCTGGCACTTCCTCAGCCCTAAGAAGTCCCAGTCTTGAAGGGGCCCCAAGGAACACCCAGCCTTCTTCCTCGAGAAGGGGGGTCACTCCCGCCCTTTTCAGCCCTCTTTCCAAGCCGGTAAAGGGGGCAAGGGTAAGAAGAAGAAGGGGAAATGCTAGGGGCGGCGTTCCCCCCCAAAAGCTGCCGAAGGTGGGGGGGTGCCTGTCGAGCCATTGGGCAACGTGGCAGCAACATGGAGCCGAGACCTGGATAGTGGATGTCCCTTCGAAGGATATCCTACCCCTCACTTACCTCCCCTCACCTACACTCCGGTCCATCTCCAAACATATCTACCAGGTTCGTGAAGGGCACCACACTACAGCAAGAAGTGCAAGCCATGCTGAACAAGAGTGCTGTAGAAGTCGTGTCAAACCAGTCTCCAGGCTTTTACAGCCGCGTCTTTCTCGTAGAGAAGGCCTCAGGGGGATGGAGACCGGTCATAGACCTCTCTCCCTTGAACCGTTTCATTCGCCAGACTCAGTTCACGATGGAAACAGCGCAAACTGTGCTGGCCTCCATCAGGGAGAACGACTTCATGCTTACGGTGGACTTGAGGGATGCGTATTTCCAGGTACCCATCCATCCGTCCTCGCGCAAGTACCTCCGCTTTGTCCTCGGGAGTCGGTCTTCCAATTCAGGGCACTTTGCTTCGGCTCTCGACCGCTCCCAGGTGTTCACGAGTTTTTCTCTCTCGTGTCAGCTTGGGCCCACTTTCGCCGGGGATATGTCTACTGAGGTATCTCGACGACTGGCTAGTCCTGGCGAACTCTCGCTCAGTTGCTACAGGACAGGATCGGCTCCTCGAGTTTTGCCGGGATCTAGAGATCATGGTAAATCTGGAGAAGTCAGATCTCACCCCAAGCAGAGGACAAAGTACCTGGGCATGCTGATAGAAATACGGTGGCAGTGAAAGTCTTTCCTCGGACTCTTGTATCAGCAAGTTCAGGCAGGCAGCACAGTTGTTCCTGTCACGACAGGAGCAACCAGCTTACAGGCAATGGCAAGTGGTCATCGGTCACCTGTCGTCATTGGAGAAACTAGTACCTCACGGGCGTCTTCACCTGTGGTCTCTCCAGTGGAGACTAAAGGAGTATTAGTCCCAGTCCCAAGACCCCAGTCCTTCCTCCCATTCCTCTTTCCGAGGAGGTGAGACCCTCTTGATAGGACCTTCACTGGTGGTTAGACGACGACTGGGAACCTCCACCTGGAGGAGTTGCTGACTTCGGGAGTGTGGCACCGAGACAACAAGCACCTTCACATCAACATTCTGGAGCTCAGCGGCCTTCCTGGCTCTCCAGGAGTTCAGGATGCAGTGGGACACTCCGTGGTGATGGCGACAATACCCACGGTAGTGGCATATGTCAACAAGCAGGGGGACTGGTGTCATCAGCTTCATCGATTGGCAATGCAGGTGCAGTGGGCAGTAGCTCCTCGGTAGAGCTGTCAGCCAGATACATTCCAGGCAAGAGGAATGTAGTGGCAGACAAGCTCAGCTGCCAGAGCCAGGTGGTAGGGACCGAATGGTCCCTCCATCAGGAAGTAGCGGAAAGGCTGTTCGAGCCTGTGGGGCGTCCCAGCCATCGATCTGTTTCGCCACCGGCACAACAGAAAACTCCAGGTCTTCTGTTCTGTCGTGCGGACCCATGGGCCGCCATGGGACGCGTTCCCAACAACCCGTGGGACAATCTCAAACACGTCACGCCTTTCCTCCATTCTGTCTGATTCGTCTGGGTAATCAGCCAGTGATGATCACCCCAAATCTCAGAATGACTCTGGTGGCACCCAAATGGCACAGGCCAGCTTGGTACCCGGACCTGCTAGCTCCTCCGAGGCACCGAGAGAGATTCCCCTGGCCCAACCTTCTCGTCAACCTCACGCAGAGCGGTTCCATCTGGCAATGCATTCCCTGTGTCTTCACGGCTGGAGGTTATCCACCATCTCAAGCGAGAAGCGAGGCTTTTCACGCGCAAGAAAGCAATGAGATGCAGGATACCTCAGAAGATCCCCTCCCGCAGCTGTATACCAGGAAAGTGGCCGTCTTCTGTGGTTGGTGTCGTGGCGGTGTCTCGGTCTGAGCTGCTGTTCAGCAGGTTGCGGACTTCCTTTGTCTTCCTTCGCCGAGAAGCTTCTCTCCATTCAACAGTAAAAGGCTACCCGCGCCACACTCGCCTAGTTCTTGCGGCTGAAAGGAGTAGACATCTCTTCCCTTTCGAGATTCTCTACTCATGAGAAGACCGAACGTCTGCCCACCCAGGATCTCAGGCCCCCTGCGTGGGATGTGACTCGTTCTAAGGAGCCTGACCTCATTGCACCGCACGCAGCCTTTAAGAGAGTCGTCAGACAGATCTGCCCTCAAGACCGTTTTCTTGCTTGCCCTGCCATCGCGAAGAAAGTTGGCGAAGCTTCATGGACTTTCCTTTGATGTTAAGCACTCAGGGGATGGGGACTGGGGGGTTACGCTCGATTTCATCCAGTTTCGTGCGAAGACTCAGAACCCTTCCGGTCCCTGCCTTGCGGTTAGTCCTTCACGATCCCCTCCCTAGAGGACTTTGTAGGAAATGATCCAGACGAGATGCTACTGTGTCCTGTTAGTGCTGGGGCGCTATCTGAAGAGGACTTCGGCACCTCGGCCTGAGTGCCGATGACTGCCCGTTCACTGGCTCGACCAAGAAAAGTGTCAAGACTACCATCTCTTTTTGGCTTCGTGAGACAATAAGAGAGCTGTACTCTGCTGCAGGAGAAGACGACACCGTACGGCGCTATCTCCGAGAGCTCACGAGGTCCACAGCATTGGTCCGCCCCCATTCCGGTTAGAATATGTCGGCACCACAGGTACTGAAGGTGGGGTGTGTGGTCCTAACAGACTACCTTCACTTCCTTCTACCTCCGGGATGTTGCACACAAGTCCTGGACACTTTTTCCTTGGGTCCTGTGGTGGCTGCTCAACAAAGTTATGTAGCTTATCCAGCTCCCCTAACGGGACAGGTTGCATCTCGCCTATGTTGTACGGTGTGATTGGGAGAATGAATGTTGAGGACTGGCCTCTTTTCATTCTCCCTATCCTGGCTCTCTTCCCATGGGCAGGAGCAGACGTGCGCTACAAGCTGGACCGGGCGATCGAGGCAGGTAAGCACATAACGTGAGCTTCCGTTCTATTCCCTTTCAGGTTAATAGAAGCAACCCCACTCCTTTCTCTTGCAAGGGAGAAAGAGTAAATGACTTTGAGACAAACCCAATGCTTGTATTTGCCTTATTGTCATCCGACGTCATTTCTTCCTAGCCTACTTTGCATGAACTGATGTTTCCTCTTTCATGCAAAGGGACCCAGAAGTCTGACAACTGATCTGCGTTTCCTACAACCCGATCTTTTGTCAGAGGTATTTTTCCCTTCCTCGCTCTTACGACCAGGAAGGGAAGACAAGGTGGTGAACTCCAGTCAGTTCAGAGAGACTTTACTTTCTCTCAGATTCTCCCTCCTAACTCAGTTAGTCTCTAATGTCAAAGGACCGAGGGTTTGTATATTGTTCCGGAACAAATAACAATTTTTGACTGTATGTATTTTCCTAACTTCATACAAACCAGGTCCCCACTTTTGCCCACCTCATGCCACCCCTCGAAATCTGTACATGGGCGAAAGGCAAATTGGAATGTTTACATCCGGGCAGCGTTGCTCCGCCTCCCGGACAGTTAACTGCCCAACCACCTTGTTTGAAGTTCAACGGCCGTTTCCAGCCTACGCCTGAAAGTATCTCCCTAATGTAAAGCACTCAGGTTTAGAGAAGTTAGAAAATACAATTTACTTAAAAATTGCCATGGCTTTTCTGCAATCTGGCAGCTTCGCATTCTCTATGTTCCTTATCACTTCTCTGCCTTATCCCTTCCTCTATTTGCAACAGCTCTTCTACAGTAATTGTCCTCTCTTATACAGTAATATTCTAATCTGTTGTCCTCTGAAGTAAATCCAGTGCATCAACTTCTGCGCATTTTATTGTTTCATCAGATGCTACAGCCACGAGGTAGGCCAACAACAACAACACAGACTTTTCACCACAGTTCCTGTCAGTAGATAACTACTCCCAAATAGCTCCTGCTAAGGAAGTATCCTAACTCCTCAAGCTGCCTGCACAGTGGGTTGAAGGGGAGCAAGTCACTCTACCCTGACACACTTAGCAAACTGCAAGTAAAAAAAGAAAAAACAAACATGTAACTTAATTAATCAAACAAACATAAACCAATACACACACAAATGCTTATAAAAACAAAAACAATCACACAAACCCATTTTTTCACACTACCACCACAAGAATCCTCCCTCCAAGAAGTAAGTCTTCCTATTGTAAAGGACCAAGGGTTTGTATATTGTGTAGGAACAAATGATAAATTTTTTAAGTAATTTGTATTTTTCCTAACTGTACAAACCTGAGGTCCTTTACAAGTTATGCCCACCTCAGCCACCCCTCATTCTGCTTCCTGGCCCCCTCGATGTGGGACCATCTTGACGTGGTGAGGGGGCTCTTGAACTCCAAGAATTTGTTCCCAGGTTTGAGTCCAAGACCCCCTCGATTTGGGACCACCTTGACGTGGTGAGGGGGCTCTTGAACTCCAAGAACCTGTTCCTGGGTTTGAGTCTAAGTGTCCCTTATACCATTATATATATATATATATAGCTTTTATTTTATTATTAATTTTTGTGGAAAGACTGCAATTGCTAAAATTTATTGGACCTGATAAATAGGAAAAGATATGATAACTGGGATTGGGTTTATATCCAAAGCTAAATACTGGGAACTGATGGTAGGACCATCAACTGCTGACAAAAATCCTGTTAGGACCTGAGAGATATCAGGCGGAACTGTTCTTTAGGGCTGGACCATGAATTCATCCTCTGGTTCTGGGATAGGACTCTCAGCATTCTATCTGGTTTGCCCATAACATGATTAGAGTGGGGATTAGTAAAAATTCACAAAGAAAATACATTTTTAGTGAGTATTCACGTAATATATTTTTAGTGAGTATATATGGAAACCTGAGTATGTATGTGTTTATTGTGTGAGTGTGTTCCAGTATGAGAGTATGTACCTCTGTGCAGTTTTTATTTTCATTTTCATTCATTCATCACTATATCGAATGACCTATTTGGTACCAGTGCTAGCTTCTAGCCTAGACCTGTCATTTCATCCAAATCCTTCGGGCCTCCTCTATGAGAGCTGATAGTCAGCTCAGCGGTCTAGTTAAACTGTCTTGATAATAATAATAATCTGCTTCCTGGGCCAAAAGGCAAAGTGAGTGTATACCGACTGGGTGGGCGGGACTCCCACCCATAGTCAGTAGTTAAATATGTACTCCATCACCTTGTTTCAAGTTAAGCGGCTGTTTTCAGCTTCGCTGAAATTAATTCCAATTGTAAAGAATTGTAAAGGACCTCAGGTTTGTATAGTTAGAAAAAATACAAATTGCTTTAAAAATTTGTCATTTTTCATATTTTTCTTTCTACAATTACAACTTTCAAGTAAGTAACTTACCAAGTACAGGCAGTCCCCGGTTAACGGCGGGCTCGGTAAACAGCGATCCGGTTTTATGGTGCTTATCTAGCGACGAAAATCAGCAATTTGCGATTTCCTCTTATTGGCGCTGATGATTGGGTATTGGTGCCAATACAGCTCATATCTAACAAATAACTGAAAATCGGTATATGCTGAAAAGCCCCAAAACTTTTATCCCTCCGATTTTCTGTTACGTGAGCGATTTTTAAGTTATCATCACACCCTCAGAATGGAACCCCCACCGATGACTGGGGATTGCCTGTAATTATGTAGCATTAGTTTCTAACTCACACAGCAGCCTTTTATTTAAAAATCGCAGTAGCACTTCAATAGTTTAGTGTAGGTGACAAGTCTGCCCACTAACGGGAGTGCTGGAAACGACTTAGCAGATAACCTCATTCTGTTTATGCCGGGTCAAGAGTAAACATTGGGGGTTTGCAGTAGTCTTTTGTTCATTGGTTTTCGGTTAAATAACTGGATTTCGGTGAAGTATTATCACTTATTTTTAGTAGCCTTCAAACTTTGATGGCTTTCAGTATCAGTTTTTCTAGCTTTGTTTTTATTATGTCTGATTCAAGTTTATCTGGTTTCCACTACTGTTGCGATGGTTGTAAAACCAGATTGATTAAATCTTCATATGGCTCTCATATAATTTTCACTAATGCTACATAAGTAGTGGAGTTAGGAGAGAACTTGTGCTGAATGTAATGATTGGCCTGAGCGCCCAGCACTAGCTCCTGAGCACCTAGCACCAGCTCCTGAGCGCCCGGCGCCAGCAATCAAGCGCCCAACACCAGCAATCAAGCACCTGACACCAGACGAGCATAAGTGGAAGGTACTTAAATCTCACCTAGACAAGTAAGGGATAGGAAGAGAGATTGCGGGCTCTAGAGCTGAGAAACATGCTTCATTTAGCCTAGAATCTATTCCTAAGCCTAGGTTAGAAGATATCCCCAGTATTCCTTCCTTCCCACTTTTTCTCCTTCTACTAGCCCTCCTACTTTTAATCCACCCACTCCCACACCTGGCTCCCTTGCTTCCAACCCTTGCCATTTCCAGTCTCGAGTTTAGGTTTGACAAGAAATTTAATGGAAGTTTAATACCTTGAAGTGGAGTCTAGAAATCATGCCACACACAATCACTCCTAGAACAGAAATTCACTGTCCTCTCCCTGAACCTGGGAGAAGACATAGCAAAATTCCAAGGGAGGCCGGTGGGGTTGGCCCATGGGCAGCTGCCCCCTCAGTCGAACTTGTTGCACGTTCCCAGGTATCGGCAAACAGCCACTGGAAAGGCATCATGACAGGTGAAAGTGTTGTGCAAGTGGAGGAGGTGGCTTCTTTTCCCACCAGTTCTCCCAGACAAAGGTCTCTGTCCTGCTCCCCTGAGCCTGGGAGAAGACATGCTGGAAGTCCAAGGGGGGCTGGTGGGGTTTGCCCATGGATAGCTGCCCCCTCAGTCTAGCCTGTTGAGTGTCCCCAGGTATTGACAGACAGCCACTGGAAAGGCATCTTGATGGATGTGCACCAGGTATTGTCCAGTTCCAAGGATTCCGGCAGGAGACGGTGCAAGTGCCATCTTGATGCATCGCGCCCTTGGAAGAGGCATGCACATGATGTTGCAGCTGTTCTCCGCTGCCGTTAAGCGGTATAAGGAGGTGAATCTTAGGTTAGCCTTCTTGCAGTTTCGCTATGGATCCCTCTGCCTCGGTCCAACATCCACTCTCTCCATGGGACAGCCCGAGGCCGTCTTTCCTGAGCGCCCAGTTGTTGAATACCCTTACTTTGCCCACAAGCACACAATGAACCCTCTCAGGCACCCGTCATTTTCATCCAGGCGCCCAGCTCCTCCTGAACGCTCAGCGCCTCCTCCCAAACGCTCAGTGCCTCCTCCCGAACGATCGGCGCTTCCTCCCAAACACTCAGAGCCTCCTCCCGAGGACCTGACACCAGCTTCCGAGTGCCTAGCGCCAGCTCCCGAGCGCCCGACCATGGGTCTCCTATCCTATGCAGCTCTCCTTCACTTTTTGCTGGCAGGCTTTCCTACCTTTTTTGGCACCAACTGCCCTGGTCTTGCTTGCCTTAACCTTCCTGATGAGGAGTCATCCAGATGACAGATCTAGGTTCCTCACAATGGTGCTTTCCTTGTCTTCTAGGAAAGCACTTGAAGATTGAAGATTGGCTTTGTGCTAAGAGGGTGTAAGGTAAGGCTTCATTCGCCTTTCCTCCCTCGCACTTGGTCAGTAGGAGGTGTCTTTCCTACACCATTGGGGAAGCCCCTTCTTCCCGACACTCGGCATTTTCATCAGCGAAAAAAGAAGTTGGAACATCAGCAGAACCAAGACCACCTTGTCAAGGACCTCTTGATACCAGCGAGTTTTTCAGCTTCTTGGACTGGACGGTGGGAGCACTAGTCAAGAAGATTGAAGATGGCAATGATTTAGTAGAAGACCACCTCCGACTGGCTAGGAGTCCTTTCTCATGCAGACAAGGCCATCAGGGATAGTTCTCTTGAACTTGCAGATCTTTTCTCCCTGGGGGTTTTGAAGAGAAGAGTATTATGGTGCTCCCTTACCCCTAAAGAAGTCACTCAGACCCTGAGGTTGGACCTCCAAAAGAAGTCAACTCAGGATCTTCTGGCTCTTTCTTCCAAATGCCCCAAGGATTCGTCTGTGTCTTTTCCTGAGAAGTCTCATCTCCAATATCCCTTTCATGGGAGTAAGCCCAAGTCACAGTCTAGGACCCGATCCGGTGTTCATTTCTTGGTCAGGACTATCAAGAGGAGCTCCACCAAGTCCTTGCCCAAGAAGTGAGGAAGAAGTCCTCCATGCACAAGTGGGAGCCAGACTTCTCGAGTTTTGGGAGAAGTGGAGTGCTAGAGGGGTAGAGCAGTGGATTGTCAAGGTTCTGAGGGAGGGCTACTCCATTCCATTCATGGAGAGCCCCTTTTAGTCACTTCTCCCATTGTATTGATGACCTGCTCAAGAGGCTTGGAGTAACATTAGGCCCTTTTGGAGGAGGTCTCCTCTCTCCTTCTCAAGAGAACCATAGAAGAAGTCAAGGACACCAACTATGAGGGCTTCTACCTTCTGTTTGTGGTCCCCAAATCATTAGGGGTTGGAGACCAGTCCTCAACACAAGCACCCTCAATCTCTTCATCCGGGAGACAAAGTTCAAGGTGGAGACGAACTAGTCAGTCTTTTCATCCATTCACCAGGGCGACTGGATGATAACCTTGGATATTCAGGACGCATACTTCCACATCCCCATCCATCCGGACTCCAGGACATATCTCGGTTCGTCTTCCAGGACACTCTCAGACGCCCCACAACAGCGTCCAAACGCCTGTCTCCTCTCAGAGCTCCCAGTGCCAGCTCCCTAGCACCCAGCGCCAGCTAAATCTTCCAGTTTTGGGCTTTTTGCCTTAGCCTTTGTATGGCACTCAAGTTTCCAGTTGAGTCCTCGCTCCTCTAGCAGATGGCTGCATTTAATAAGTATAAACATCAGTCTGTGTCTGGATGACTTGTCTCTTCGATCCCCTTCGAGGGAATAGTGCCTAAAGGACTAGAACAAGATTCTTCTCCTCACTCAGGAACTGGGCATTATCTTCAACCTTCAGAAGTCCCAGTTGACCCCTTTGCAAGAGATCCTCTATTTGGGGACAAGTCTCAACTCTTGTACTTTTTGGGCTTTTCCATCTGCCAAAGAATCGCCAGCTGCCTTCAGAAGGTCCATAGTTTCTAGCCCTTTCATCTTGCTCGGCCCATCTGTGGATTAACCAACTGGGGACTCTGTCGTCTGTCAAGATATTCTTCAAGTTAGACAAACTTCATATGAGTTTTGTAATTCTACCTCAAGGCCAACTGGGACAGCGAAACACAGCTGGACACCTGTGCATTTCCCATAAACCTGGAGACTAATTTAGTCCTGCAGTGGTGACTGTCTGAACGAAGACTTTAGGAAGGAAAGTCCCTTCCTCTGAGCCCAGACCTAGACTTCTATTCAGATGCCTTGGATCTAGGTTGGGGAACCAGGAAGTTTCCGGGATGTGGTCACTGGAAGAACAGAACCTTCACATCAACACCAGAGAGCTGAAAGTATTCACTTAGGGCTTCAGTGCTTCTCGACCCTAGTTCACAACAAGACTGTGGTAGTCTATTCAGACAATACCACAGCCCAAACGTACATACGAAAGTGAGGTGGCACTCACTCCTTTTCTCTCTGCCAGAGAGCAAGAGACCTTCTGTGGGCAGAGCAAAATCGAATGATTCTAGTCACTCGATTTATTCAGGGCAAACTAAATGTTCTGGCAGATGAAATATATATATTGTTCCTTCCACCCGAGTGGACCTTGGTTCCCCTGGTCTGTCGGAATCTGTAGACTCCATGGGCCAGGCCAACTTTGGACCTGTTTGCCACCTCAAGGAACCATTGCCTTTCTCTCTTTGGTTCTCAGGGCCTGGACCTTCTAGCATAAGCAACACCTAGAATCCTCGCCAACTGGACAGCCTTATTAATGGCCGAATGTTGAATTTCTTCAGGAGAGAAGCCCCTGTAATCATGAACACACTCCGGCCACAACTTGTTCCAGCACACGTTCATCTCCTTCTTCATGTCATTCAGTGATCAGTTGATGATGGTCAGACATGCGTCAATCATTAATTTACGCCAGTAGTCTTTTAGCATAATTCACTCTCATTGTCCATTGCATTCACAAGGTGCTGAAGGGAGTTCCCGGTGTAGAGCGCCTTGAAGGCACTGATCACACCCTTGTCCATAGGCTGGAGGAGAGAGGTGGTGTTGGGAGGGAGGAACTCAAGCTGGACTCCCTTGTAATGAAGATCGAAAGGGTGGCCACTAGCATTATCCATAATAAGCAACACCTTGAACTTCATGCCCAAGTCGTTCAGGTATTGCCTAACTTTAGGGATGAAGCTCTGATGGAACCAGTACTCTGTAAGGACTTTGGTGATCCAGGCCTTAAGGTTATGCATCCAGAACACAGGAAGCAATGCCTTGTTCTTATTCTTGAGGGCCCTGGGGTTTGCAGCCTTGTAAATGAGGCCTGGTTTAAGCATGAAACCAGCCACATTCCCACACATGATGAGGGTAACCGTATCCTTCTGGGCCTTGAATCATGAGGCTTTAGCTTCGTCCCTCATGAGGTATATCCGGGAAGGCATCTTCTCCCAGAACAGGCCAGTCTCATCCTTATTGAACACCTGTTCTGGATGGAAGTCCTTCTCCTCGATGATTTTCTTGAAGGTCTCCAAATGTTTCGCGGCTTCAGTGTCTGCAGAAGCTGGTTCCCCATGCAAAGTAACAGACTTTAGGTGAAACCACTTTTGAAATTGGTGGAACCACCCCTTGCTGGCCTGGAAACCTTGAGGCGCTGATGATGGTCCTGCTTTGGGCTCTTCCCCCTCTTCTTCTTCTGCTTCTGTAGGCGCTGGTTCATCGGGGCCTAAGAATTCTAATTCTCCTTCAGGACCTTCCTCTGCCTGTACTATGTCGTCGCCTTCCGTAGCAGTTGATAATTGCTAGTAGAGTTGTCACGCTTTCTCGCAAATGATGTTGGAGTCGAGGGGCACGTTCTTCTTCCGGCAGTCCTTTATCCAGAATGCCAGAGCAGATTCCATCTTCACGATTATTTATCCCACAAATGCAACTGTCTTTGCACTGCCAAGTAGCTCACACTGATAGACTTTACGTATCTCCACCCTTTTCTTCTTTATGGCACTGTGCTCTCATTAACATTAAAATGGTGGCCAACCACGGCAAAACTTTTGCCCTCCTTTAACATGTCAAGAACTTTCACCTCCTTGATTTTCATAACAGTCTTCTTTCTTTTAGACTCTTTGCCAGAAGTCTTAGAAGGAGCAGGGCGTCTTTTAGGAGGATTTTAGGGCCGAATACTGCTGATGCACAAAGATTAAGAAACCAAACACAGAGATGCGTGATTTCACACAGTAAGAGGATGCTGCAAACTACGCATGAACTGAGAAGGATGCCGTGGATCCGGTCTCCCAGAATTCCATGTTCGCGAGTTGGTCATGAATGTTCAGCCAATCAGCGCCAAGTGAACAGCCAATGAGCGCCAAGGAAAATTAATGGTGCTTCGGGATTGGCTGCTTTGCAGATGACAGCCAATGGTGTGTCGAGTATCGTTGGTCCTGGGTACACAGCATCCAGTATCTCAAGTTCTTTATATTTGCGGAGAGGTGGCTTGGGTGAAGCACTTTTAAGAAAAACAAATATATGTTATTGAAGTTTTGCTGTGTTTACATTAATATATTACAGTAATGTAATATTTGAAAATTAGTAAATCTTTTTCATCATACAAAATGTACTTACAGTAGTCATGAATATATACATAGTTAGTACATACATGAAAATGCTACGTGATATATAGATGTAAACATATATATATTGCTATTCCTGTTGTCTTCAGGAGATATTATTTTAGATATGCTCTACATACTACCTGTAGTTGTACTGATACGATGTCATCCTAAAACACTTTTTGTATGTAATACTTAAAAATCATCCTACAACAAAATATTTAATAAAATGTTTTTACTGTATGCACAGAATATCAGTGTTAGTATATTTACTTGCAAGATGTTTCCTAGTACCATGCAGTATACCATATGCCTGCAAATTATCAGCAAATGACCCAGTATAACTTGTTTCATTGCTATCTCTCGTTTGTGTGTTTTGCGTGTACAGCACTATGGACTAAGAATATTTTTTTAAATCATGCATTAAGATGTCCTCTAAATGCTCTGCTTCTTCTAAGGCCTCTGGCAAATAGCCTACAATTAATGACTGATGAGAAGAAAGTAGACATGATTGTTATGTTAAGAGAGGGCAAAAGTCATGGAGAAGTAGCAGCCCATTACGGCATGTCATTAATTGCGTTTGCTTTAATTGAGCATGAACAAGGTAAAATTACTCATGCAGCCCTACCATACCACCTTCGTTGCCATGTTCAAATACCTTAACATGACAGCGATCCCCATCATTCATCGTTTTGCACAGCTAATTCATCATCATCATCATCATCTACAGCATACTGTAATCAACAGGATCACCAGTTACTACCCGTAGGCAGCCCAACTTTATTATCTATTATTATTACAGGTATCCAGTTTAGTATTACATAATATTATTATTTAATTTCTATTTCTATTATATGTACTGTAGTATTATTATTGATTTACATTATTATTTAATGTTATAAATAATATGAAAATACAGAATATTGCTATACATAAAAGACAAATAATCTGCATCCAGTTGTAATTTTGATCTTCCCCTGTGAATATTTTTATAGATATGTTCCACAGAAAAACCTGCAAATATATAAGTTTTCCTGTGAATAAATTTTAGAATGACCTAGAAAAACCTAGATGGGTGAGTCCAATTAAAAATTAGTGAGAATAACGTATATATTTTACTGTATGCATTTGTATGTTTATATATATATATTTATTTGTTAAATATATATATATATATATATATTTATTGTTTACCATCAAATCCAGCATCATTGGGACCTGGAGGTTCAATTACATTTTATGTTGGATTAGCCATTTTGTTAATCTAGAATTGTCCTGAAACCCAGTTTAAGCACCTCATCTTAAATTGAAAATCCCATAAATCAGTACAAGTTAGTTAATAAAGAAAAGACAATTATCAAATACAGGTAGTGCTTGAGTTACGATAATTCAACTTACGATATTTTGAGTTTACGATGGGGTTAGCAATAATTAATACCGACAATACGAAAATATTTAGGAAAAATTTTTTTAGATTTCACATAGGCGCAGGCAGCGGAGAGACCAACTTATAATAGACCAACTTCTTTTCCTCCATCTCTTTATTCCATCTGCTAGTTAAAAAGTAAAAGAGAATGATAAAAGTATTGTTAGTAATGTTATACTCTTGCGTAAATGCGTACAGCCATAAACAACCGAATGGGAAACTGTTGTTTTGCTAGTAATCGTATCGGATAACAACTGTTGTGCTTGTATTTCAACCATCTGTTTGGTAATACACAATTACTGTAGTTATGTTACAAATGACATTAAGTACTGTACAATAGGACTGATGTATTTTTTACACTATACCCTTATTTGGAGAAAAGATCAGCAGGGAAATATACTGCTACAGTAACTTTATGCTGCAAGTTGTAGCTGAAGCTGAGAAAATAATACAAAGCTGCCAATGATTATATAAATTACGGCATCGGCAATAGATGAAAACTCGATCAGAAATAAAACTGGAGAGAATGTATTTAATCAAAACTACTGGGCATGAAAGAATACAAATTACTACTGTTTTCACGCCGAGCAAAGATAAATAATAAAGAAAGCTCTTATTACATGAAATCAAGAGAAAATAGCTAACAGAATCTTGATTTATTTCACAAAACAAACATTCCCAAACGCCAGGCCGATTCCTGAGAACGCCATACATTAACGAAAAATAGCTAAAATTAGTTTCACACTTAGACATTTAAGTTATATTTCGACTTAAAAACACTTTGTATAACGAAAAATATCCTCACCTCATATAAAATAAATAAATAGACTAGCAAGAAAAGTGCTTTGAACTGAATTAAATGCGACAAAATAAACACCTCATAAACATTTCCTAAAGAAACATTGATCCTGCTAAAGCTAAGCAATTTAATACAAACCTAAAGCAATATAAGAATATATACAATATTATTGGATACAGTAAAGCATAACATTTTAAAAGATCCATGAAAAAGATGCACATTTGTTATGTTGATGTTTTATAATACTGTTAATATGTGAATACAGTCCCCACTAAACACATTAAACAGTGTAACCTAAGCTACATTCTTGTTTGTTATTCGACACTCGCTAAACAATTAGCACAAGCCTTAGCTTGAACCTCCGGAAGAATTTTCAATAAACATGGTGCTGAAACATTGAAATTAGTGTATGAGGCTGAAATTTGTGCCAGATTACATTTTGACTACTTATTGGAGAACAAGTGATGGTTTCAACCTGGGAAAACCTTCAATTACAAATCATATGCTTTGTTTCATTTTGTTTGGTCAAGTCATGTTTGAACTTTCAAAATAGAGCACCAAATGTTTGATAGTTAAGTATTCAGGGTTTGCTATATGCCATACTCAGACTTGTAAAAAAGACACAGTTTACTGTAATCTTAAGTTTCATGCCAGTCCATTAACCCATCTTAATATTGGCCAGAAAATAAAATATAATATGTTACAAAAGAATATTTGATTATAAAACAAAACAATAACAAAACAATTTATCAGATGGCTAAAACTTAGAAAAGTATTAATGAACTAAAACTGAGACTTAATATTATTATAAAAACTCAGGCTCCATTTAAACCGGCAAAATTATAAAACAAGATTTGCCAACACATACAATTGGTGGCAAGCTCATATGTCACGTAGGTGATGGGAAAACTACAGCTAAGTAATTTCAAACCACCAGGCATCTCAGTTTTCTACTAAGCCTACCTGAGAGTTTGATTTCTTTGACAGAATGGAACTCTCCAGAAAATCCCTTGTTTGGGGATTGCCTAACTCGTAACCAGATCCAAGTTCTTTTCCAAAATCAATGCATTGCTGAGCTCTTTAAAAGTCCCAGCATCTCAAATCTTCATATTGGAACTGGTTTTACATTTGCAGGCTGTGATTCCTTGTAAGAAAGAAGTGTCCAGTTAATAAGCAGCTTGACAGTGGGATCCGACCAAATGCGATTAGGCCCACCCTGAGAAGGAACAGAATAGTCCTTTAATTTCCCTGCACCTGGGACAAAAATTCTCATTATTAACTGCCGAGCTGTATCACACAGGGCAGGAGAATGGTTGATCAAACTTGCAGAGCAAGCCAATGACTTTTTTCTTAGGTATAAGGTTTACTGTCCAAATTTTTGACGTTAGTGTAAACTCTTGAAAACTTGTCATTTAATAGATCTTAATTTTCCCACCAAGAGGGAGTCTATGCATGGATTGTTCTTACCCAGGTTTATTCTTTTTGTTTTGATACAGTGTTAATTTAAATTTAATAGATTTAAGCATGCAGTTATTTACAGAAGTACTGGATAAATTTTCATTGTTAATAAATGGACTCAGAAGACAAACTGAGATGTCAATAGGTACTGTATATATAGAGTTCTTGTTATTTTGACCTGGAACTATAAAGTTGGAACTGACCAGATGTTTTCCTTTTCAGCTGCGCCAGAACAATTTTCCTGAGGAGACCAAAATACTAATAGGTTTGTTACCTTGTCTTCTTATTCCATAAAATTAATTTAATTTTGTATTTTACAAAATCCAGTTACTCTCTGCATCAAACTCATTTTGAATACAAACGTTCTTTCTTTCCATGTATGGCAGTGAGAAGGGGCTTTACAAATGGGCATTCTCCTCCAAAAGGTCACATGAAACCACCAAGATGGACCAAGTGGAGCCCCCTGTTGCACAGATTTTATTTGAGCTTTCATGGAAGTCCACCAAACTAAAACTGCATGAAACATTTTCTATCCTTTCAATAAGTGCAGTATCTTAAAAATGGATTGTTCTGACAGTGGTTTACTTCCGTGATATCATGAAAAAATCATTAAAAGGACAGTATTGGGATAAGACAATTGTGAAGATAAAATCTAAAGGGATTTGATAAGGACTGCAAAAATGTGATGTATAGCTTTTGGTTGGACTCTAAAGATTGCAATCAGCAATCCATTGCGAGCCCAGTTTATTTGGCTTTAAATCAGCAATGTCTCATCCACAGAACATCAAGACAAGCTGTTGAAATGGTCGATGGGAATCAAGTGGCCAGTGGCCTAAAGAAAAGTAGATGCTCAGGATTTTCCAGCCATTATTAGGAACACTCCTCAGGTTTTCTATGCCTTGGAGGGGTTGGTTTCCACAGATTTGAGTCTTCCAACTGTCAGATGGCTTTCCTCTGCATGGAGGCAGCAATCTGTCAGATTCCAATTCTGTGACCTAAAGAGACCTTTCAAGTCATCTTATAATGCAAATAAAACCATCCAGTACGGTGTCCTTACATAAAATTGGCCTGTCCTCCCTGAAAAAGCCTGTCATCAGACATTCCTCCTCCTTGAATGATTTATAATACTCCATGGTAAGACCTCATATGGAAGTCTTCATCATCTTCCATGGTACAGAAGCTCAGAGTCTTCATCATTTTCAATGTGGCCTCATTACAAGGCTGGAAACCCAGCAGCCAAGTGTTGCTCATTCTGTTATTCAGTTACTGTCACCTTTACTTTGCCTGTGTTTTTGAATGCATTCATTCCAAGCCCCATTGGCCTGGATCCAGACCATCACCAGTACATAGTGCACTGGTTGTTCAGAATTATCCAAACTGAGTTGAAAACCAATATAACAAAGTGACTTGTGTACTGGTTTATACCATTTGATCATTGAATATTGAAAGCTTCTTGAGACTTTATTAAAATATTATTACTTAAGAGAACTATAATACAAATCCTTTTAAGCACAGTAATCTGTTAAAAAGTATCCTTGAGCAGCCTAATGGACCAGGGACAGAAGATCCGTTTAAGACTCCAGGTTGTTGTAAACCCAAATTCCCTCCAAACAGTATCCTTTTTGTCGTATGCAATTTATTTAGGTGAAGTGCTGAACTTTTTGGAATCATTTCTTCCAAACTGCACAACTGTCCATCACTTATAACTCATCTTCTTAAGTCTAAAGAAATTTTTAGGACTAGTGCGAACCTAGACAGACACAGAGAGAAAGGCAGCCAAGGTGTGTATACTAATAGATTATGACCCCTTCCCCAGATGGGTTAACATTTGGCCATTGATAAATGGTGACAGGTTGAGGGAATTTCTGGGTGCTTTACAGGACAAGGATAGATTCCCCAGGATGAACTTAGCTGAACAGTCCTGTATGTGAAATGGAACTCCCTTTGGATCAAGGATCCATTAACAAGATGGTGAAAGTCATGCCATAATCAGGAGACAGTATAATGTGGTTTTTTTTTTTAATGATTCTGTACTTTATCGTAAGATAATCTGTTTTTCATCCAGGATATAATTTGGAAAGGATAATTCCCTTATGGCATAACCTCCTTAACCTGCAAGTTTTCAGATGCCCTAAGTGCGGCATTGAAAGCCTTGGATAATCAAACCCTCTTCAGCATAAACATTTTGCACTGCATCCTGTTTATGGGTTATGTGCATCAAATTCATTAAGGACAATCAGAGTCATCAACATTGTGAAGTGCCGAAGTGATTAACTTATACCCAATGGAAAAACATTTAGTTTCCCAAGCGCCTGACTGGAAATGCACAAGTACAGTATTAAAATATTTGCAAATTGTCTGTTTTTTACATGTGCATTCTGCCTGTTCAGAGGATTTTTATTGAACCAAAATTGATTATAATTAAAAATCTACTGCTTGGTGCTTTCTGATATAAGTCATATCTCATTGTAACATCAGACTGTAACTGGGAACATCATCTATTCATCTATAATCAAAGTTTGATTTAAAACCAATGATGGGTTTTAAACAGTTAATGCATTTACAATAGTTACATATTAAATACTGTATTTTTACGTGATGCAGGCTTGTTTTTTAGTTTTAGACTCTCAATTACAGTAATTAATGTTTTAAACTCTCGTCCAAAGTTGCTTAGATTCTCTCATTTATGGATGTTGAGCCTCTCTCTATCAAATCTTTTGCATTTGTACATGACCATGTTCCCCAATACTGGGATTGATCAATTATGCTTAAATAGTAATTAACACTGAGGTTGTCAAGGTAGGGGGACTGGATTATTTTGATACAATGAATTCTGCCAAATTAGATGTATGTATATTTTTCTTGTTAAGATACAAATGTTAAAAGTTATCACCCAAAGAATATAATTTCTAAAGTTATAGTGGTACAATCTTACAATTAATGGAATAATAATTTCAGAGTAGTATATAACAGATTTAAAATTATGTTTCTTTCATTTTGGTACAAGTCCATCTTCCTCTGCTAGAAGCTGAATATTTATATGTAAAGAATTAGGTATGATGGCTAAACACATAATCAATTACAAAATTTTATAGTTTTTGTAATGCTGTAGGGCATATAAACAATTGTGAATATTGATTAACAGCTTTGCTTAAAATTACCTTTGTGATGATAGCCAATGAGAATTTGAGGTTGTGTTTGTGACAAATGGAAAACAAACTAAATGGCTGACAAGACAGTGCATTATCCAAGCCAAGCATTTAGGTTCCAAAAAATAACCTGTTTGTTCAAAAAAATGCAAATACCTAACCATATCTCAAACAGAGCCCTAGCCTACAAAGCACATCTATTACCATGGATAAAGATAATGCTCCTACACTGTACAGTAATATCTTCATATACAATCTGGTGAATGTAAGAATTATTTTCCAACTTGTAAAAGAGTCCATGAAGTGACATTCTTGATAATTCTTTGTGCTGATAATTGAATAATCAAGTTTCATTTACTTTAATACAGTATGGTATATTGAACAACGTACAAAATATACTACCTATTCTCATGGTCTACTAATGGATTTCCACTGTTTACCAGATTAATTCACTTTGATGCATATATGTGTAGCCTAGCCTACACTTAGTTTTAAAATAACTCTTTACACAAATCAATTAGTATAGTAATTATTTAATATCAGCTAAACCCATAGGTCCATTTAAAGTCAGCCAAAAATTCAATACAATTCCAAGTTGAATGGACAAAGGAAAATGAACTAGGGATAGATATGAACTAACTGTTTACTCAATGAAGCGTAGCCTACATTGTTTGGCAACAAAGTGTCACTTTGACTCTATAAGCGTTCAACAGCAACTCATGGAGCTCTTTTCCTGATCTTTTAAGCAAAGTAACCTTAAAATGTATCAAAAATGGTATTTTCATTATAAAATAAGTTTTAAATGCAACACCTGGTAGATCAAGTGTTTTGGTTTGGAAATGTTCATACGTTTATTTCAGTGATTAATTCAGTTCAATCGCTTTTCTTGCTTCAGTTAGAATAAATGAATCTCTCAGAAATTCCATTTTGTTCTCAGAGGTAAGGGTTATTTTTTTATATGAAGTGTTACCAGGTAAATATAGCTAAAGGGATTTTGACAAAGGAAAAATCTATTTTCAAAGGAAGGTCGTGTCACCAGTGAAATTCCATTACAGCGCAATTTCAGGTATAACAATGCTAGATATACCAGAGAAAAGAGCTTTCAGGAAGCTGGGGTTACTACCCCAGTCGATCGTCTTTTAAAAGGCGTCGGTATAAGAAGGGTGAGTGAAATACACCACTACCACGGATACCTACTGAAGATCTCTCCCATATCAAAATCCCGGAACAGGCGGTGAGCCCGTTACAGCTCCCCACTCAACACCCGCCAGGGCGGCGACACCAGCGCCACCTACCTCATTCATGCTAGCACTAACCCCAGACTTGGCATGTGCAAAAAGGGGAGCCTAGGTAGATCAGGGAGGTCACGGGTGACCACGGGACCTTCCTCAGAAATAGATTTTCCTTTTGTCAAAATCCCTTTTCTGAGTTCAGTCCCGATGTCAGCCGGTGAAATAGTGATAGAGAATCATGCCAAGGCTGCTAACTACTGGAAAAAAGGGGTAATCTGAAAAAGCAATAAATATTACGAAAATAATTTAATCAAGCAATCTCTTACATGAAGCAAGAATACTAAAACTAAGGCACTAAATTTAAGGCACATCAAAAACTTAATATTGGGGAGGTCCCCAGCACGATGGGAAAAACCCAAAATCTTAAAATCACTTAAAGTAGTGAGCATGTACAATGTGCATACAACAAGCAAAACAACCTTAAAACTATATGTAAACTTAGGCTAAACACGTAAGATCAACAAGACTAAGCAAAATAACATATACATATATCACAAGTTTGGAGGCCAAACAAAACTGTCAGTACCCCATAAAGAAAAAACAATCATGGCAGTCAGATTACACTTTTCCATCAGTAGATACAAATACATCAATATGAGGCCAGGCAGTGAGGGCATAGTCAACCAGGAGAAAGCAGAGAAGTAAATGAGGCAGGCGGGCGGGGGAAAAGGAAAGGATAAGGATATGATTAGTTAAGGTGGGGAGATGACACTTCCACTGCTATGGTAAGAATATTTCAGGGCTTGACGATTTTAAATAGTAGCGTTTAAACACTAGAGGTGATTTCCAACCTGTATATTTAGATAACTCTGAAAAGTCCATATTATGAAAGTAATTAATGGAAGTAGCAACTGCTCGAATATCATGAACTTTAGGAACTGAATCTGGGTTGGCTTGTTTAATGAAATACAGAATTTGTTGTCTTATAGCATTCAGTGAAGAAAGTACACCTTTCTCCCTGATAAAGAGGACCCGACTTACTCTGTGGAGTTCTTAAAGGTAGATTTAAGTGTATAAACTGGACATAAAGACTGGTCTTGAGGGGCACCACCTTCCAAGGAGACCACCTGTCCTGTGGGTCTTCGTTCTTAGCTAAAAATCTAGGGTTCAGGGAAGGACCTCTCGGACGGGGAGAAGTTAACAAAATTATCACCTCTAGTGAGAGCTGACAGCTCTGAAATTCCTAGCACCTGAAGCCAAGCTAATTAAAAATAAGGTCTTTCCTTAACAGATCCATGATAAGAGCAATGAAAGTTATCAACTCTGATGCTAACTTGGACGTCGTTGAAACCAAGTAACGGAATGTGGGCGTGATACTGGTCTCAGACAGCGCGCATGCTCTGGGGATGGATGAAAAATAGGAATCTGTAAGGTCGATTTTAAAGCCGTAAAGAAATACTTTCTTCAATGCAGACTTGGCTGTGGTAATAGTGGCGGGAGCAAGGCCTTTTCAAACAGTGATCTAAAGAAAAACTCCTAAATTAGTCGTCATGATTTTGGCTTCAAATGCTTTCAGGAAGGAGGCTAATTTTGACTGCTGAATCATATTGTCTAATAGTAGAATCTCTTTATCTGATTCTAAAAACAGAGTGTTGACAGGGTCAATGTTTGCTCCTTTTTGGGCTCACCGAATTTTATAAAGTCCATAAAACTAGGGCATTTGAATCCTTGAGGAAGCTGACACAGTCTTGGTTTGTACTGTCTGGGTCAGTATGGGCTGAGAATCGAAGACTCCGTAATCCCAGTTCCTGAAGGAGAGGAACCAATTGCTCTTCGGCCAGTAGGGGCTACTAGGGCTGGTTGACCCTTGAATGTCCTGAGTTTGTGTAATACTTTCAGCAGTAAATTTATTGGAGGAACAGATAAATTTTTCTCCCAATTGTTCCAATCTACTGTCATTGCGTCTGTGCGAACACCTGAGGGTCCAGGTTGGGGCCACATAACAGGGGAGCTTGAAGTTGCTCTCCGTTGCGAACAGATCCGCAGGTCGGAACCCGGCAAATCCATTGAAAGATTCAGGTGACCGGGGACCACTCCGTCTCCAGCGGGTAGCCCTGGACAGGGAATCCGCCACCACGTTCGGACTCCAGCTAGGTGGGTGGCTGACGGGTGCCAGCGTGCTTGTTAAGCCAGGAGAAGATAAGCTACCATCACTTGGTTTGCTCGACCTGATTTGGAACCGCCCTGTTGATGCAATGAACTACCACTGCGCTGTCAACACCAGCCTGATATGAATCCGGTTGGGAGGCGGTTTCTTTAAGTTAGAAAAGACGCCATAGCTTCAGGAGTGTTTATATGGAACTGCTGAAGCATTGTGGACCACGTTCCTTGTACTTTCTGTTTTGGGAATATCCCCCAGCCCGCTTAGAGGCGTCTGTGTGGACAACTAGTGCTGGAGGAAACTGAAGTGGAGACTGTTTTGGACAGGCCTTGACTGTGGTCCAAGGCGCAGTCTTGTTTTAAGATTCGAGGATGGAGGAGACCCTTGTCCCTGAGCTTGACATTGCTCGACTCGCACACTCTGTTTATGTCTTTTAATTTGGCTTTTAGAGCAGGTCTGTCACTGAGGGCAAATTGAAGAGACCCAAGGACTCTTTCTTGGATCGGCGGGATGCCGATGATTTTGAGGAATCTCTTGGTGAGGATGCTATCTCTTTCCTCTTGGGAAGGGAGAGATAACGTGTGGGCGGACAGATCCCACTGTAGGCCCAGCCACTGAAACCGGGACTCAGTCAGGCGGGACTTCTCTGTTCAACTGAAAACCTAATGACTCCTAGGAAATTGATGACTATGGGCGTAGCCTTCGACACTCCAGAACAGTTGGCCTAGGTTATCAATCGTCCAGGTACGCTGCTGGGATATCCCTCGGGACGGCAGTTGTTGAACTACGTGTCCGCCAGCTTGGTGAAATATCCTGGGTGCAATGTTCAGACCGAAGGGCATGACCCTGAAGGAGTAGAGCTTGATTCCCAGTCAAACCGAGGAACTGAGAAGTTCGGCGCAATCGGGGCGTGATAATAAAGCGTCTGAAAGATCGATGGAGGTGGTAGCGGCTCCGCAGCGAGTAGAGTCCATACCTGAGCTACCGTAAGCATGCGAGAAATTTGTCGCATTTTATGTAGAATTTAGGCGACAGATCCAGGATCACTCTTTGCTGATCAGAGTCTTTTTTGGGGGACAGTGAATAACCTGCCTTGAAATTTTAGGTGCCTTACTTTCTTTGTGCTCGTTTGTTGAGCAATTCTGTTACTATAATCCTGTAGGATTGATGTGGGTGGCTGGTAAAATCTGTTTAGAGGGAGGAGGTTCTTGAGTCCAGCTCACCCCAGACCTTTGGACACAATGCTGTGTGCCCGGGCTGAAGGTCCATTGGTCCCTGAACCAATAGACAGGCGACCACCTACCTGGGTTCTCTCAGTGGGAGGGCGGGTTTATTCCCCTACATCCAGGTCTTCCTCTTGGGGTGGTGTTGGGCTTTCCTCTGTGGGGCTTTGCCTCTTCCCCTTGCAACCTATTAAGGCGTGAAAAATCCTGGCCCTCATATATGTGGGGTTATGCTGGTAAAGCCACGCAGCAGGAGTGCCGCTGGTTGGACCAGCACATATTGTTGGGGTTGGGACTTGGGGTAGAGGGCTGGGCCTGCTGAGACTGGGGCGGCTTGGACCACCGCCTGATGGGGCCTCTTATGCCTCCTAAAACGTTTTGCCTCCTCTGCGTCACAGGGCCGGCCGATTCTGGGGTCTTGCGCTTATAGGTGGAAATGCCCCAGCGAGCGCAGACTCTGATTGGCCGATGTAGCCTCGCCATAACGTTGTGACCTCCTCTTCTGGGAAAGGTTAGGTCCCCAGATCGAGCTCTTTGCGAGCTTGTTAGGCTCGTGGCGGATTGTAGCGTCGGTAAAGCAGAATTTTCTGCATTCCAGTCTAGCCATGATAAGCTCAAACAGGTCAGACTGGAAGCCAGCTAACAAGGACTTAGCCAGGACATGGAAGAATGGTTCGTCGAGCGGGGAGGCGGCAGTAGCCTCAGTAAGGCCAGACTCAGGGACCGGGCTAACCCAGTCCGGGCATCAAACTCCGCCTTCAGCAAAGATTCCGGCGGCTTAGCAGGGAGCTGCTCGCTAAGCTGCGATGGAGCGCGCACAGAAGTCAGCTTCCCGACAGTGAAAGTGGACGGCGTATCAGAACTCATTACTTCTGGGAGCGCCAGGAAGTAGGGTCTGTTTCCCTTAATTGAGGACAGGCAGTTACCATCAAAGCATGCTCGGGCCGTAGCCAGGGCGACTTTGTTCCATGGGGGTGGTAAGATCTTCTCCCAGGGGTGAACATCAGTGAAGTTGCCCTTGAGGGTCAATTTTGTGTTTCTGCCTGCCACTCCGTCAGAGTCTTGCTGGGAGAGCCGGCTGAGCTTGGTCCCTAGGGGATGATGACAGTCTCCTAGGAACCTTATCCTGACGAATCAAGCTTCTTCAGGTAAGCCACAGAAGCCTGGATAAGGGGGCAAGAGTCGATCGGGAAGAACTCCAACTCCTCAACCGTCGTGCCCAAGACCTTCTAGTGGTAAGTTTGCCATCATGTTGGATGGCCGGTGCGAAGCGACAAGGGTTTCCGACATCAAGCGGCGGGAGGTCCGCAGTGTCGGGGACGCATACTGGGGTTCGGCTGGGGTGGCGAGCCATACCTGCCAGTATGTTATCATAGTTGGCAAACTTATCTGAAATCTTGTCAAATCTGGCAAACTTTTCTAGAGTCCTCTGTTAAACTTTTGTAAAGTTGATTGGCAGGCCTCTGCATCAAAGCAGGCTGGCGGGAGGGCTTGGTTTTGCAGCCCTCTTGCTCGCGCCTTTGCTGGAGGAACCAGACTTGCTCGGGCTACAGGTGCTGAGACCTTGGCCCCGGCGGGAAGCGCGTGCCTTCTTGGAAGTCGAGGACTTGTAGCCCTTCGCCTTCATGAAGTCTTTCAACTTGGGGATAGCAGGATGGGCTCTATCCCAAGGAGGAAGACTTCCCAAAACCTGCAAAAGAAGATATTGATGAAGCAGGGAGTCAAACGGAGGGGCCCGCCCAACAACCTCACCTACCTCACCACTTACCACCTGGTCCTGCTCCGTGCCGCCGGTTCCAGGTCGAGATCCAAAGCGGCAACATCCTCCGAGACCTCAGGCGTAAGGATATCCGCTTGGGGTGGCTGGGTCGCATCCCGGATTTGCTGGATGATGGGGTGGCAAGATCTTCTGGCACTGCGGCCGCCACCGATGCGCGGGAGTAAGCAAGGTCCCTCAACCTGGCGTCGAGGGCGTAGGGCTTCCCGACGGAGCGTTCCCCAGACCCAGCCACAGGGCGGAGGATTCCAAGGCGACTTCTTGGTAGACTCATCCGCCTGAAGAAAACCAACAATTAGCTAAGAGTGAAAAAAGCCAGAAACCTCGCAAAACAAAATTCAAAATGAGGAGCATAAAAGCGGGGAGAAAAAGACTCACTTACCGACTCATCCTGGATGGTTGCGCGGGAAGCGAAGCAAACCTCACAACCATCGGTGCCAGACAACCAGGTCGTCGATCGGACCGCGCAACCAGCGTGGGTCCGGCACTACGTGACCATAAGGTTGTTGAAGGCGGTACACCCGGCTCCTGAGCAGTCTGTAAGTGGAAAAGTACATGAACCTCCACTCTAAGCAATACAAAGCCGGCAAGGCGAGAAACTCAACTATAACTGAATACTCCGGTGGAGAAGAACTCCCTTATAATAAACTGGGCCAATAAGCTCTAAATGCACAGAGTGGAAGGCAAGACTTCCAGACCTGAGGATCTCCGGGGAATGAAGAAAGAAGCCAGGAACCAAACCATAAGGGGCTGCCAGAAAAAATAACGGGCGGAGCCCCGGGTGTAGGACTGGACTCACGTGTAAAATAAATAAAGTACTCTGAAGATAAACAAAAAGATTTATCTAAATGAAAATATATAATAATAATAACATAACAAGTGGCGGTAAATAAAACTCCGGAACCGGAGGATCCGCTCCTTATATAAATGATAAACCTTCCGCTCTACTTCCCGCCAGAGAAACAAGACGGCCAGATGCTCATGTTTTAACATAAAATGGGCAATAATTTTACCTTATCAACGTAACCCGGCGGGGGGAGGAGCATGAGGATATAGTGTTCGAACACGTTCGAGCCAGTGAAACCACCACCCCAGCACAGCGATGGGGACTGTATGGGAGGCAGAATCCCTCTGCAATAGGAGAAGTCCTGAACTGAGAAAACGCCATCTAAAGCGTCACCCATGCAGTAGAGCAAGGCTGGAAGGGTGGAGGGTGGAGGGGGAATGAAGTAGGCTACCAGAGAAGGGAACAGGAGACGGGGATAGCCAGCTCAACTGCACATCCCTCCCAAGAAAAATGGAACTTGGAAGGGATTATTTTCTACTAGGAGAGCAACTCATGAACCGATGCCCGACTCCTGCCTAGGCACAGCCTAATATGGACCCTAACCTAGTATAGGCTAGGAAAAGGAGGGCAGAAGGAGGAAACAAGGAGAGAAATTTTTGTGCCGAGAACCAACCGGGATCGAGAAGGGGGCAAGGGGCGACTTAGCCCAGAGAAACACATCAAAGAACTCGATTCCCCTAAAAGGAAGAGAATTAAGGGGGCTCACTCTGCCAAAACGACCCGGAGAAACAGCAACAAAACTCCTCAACTGATCTCCTCACCCAGGGCAAGGGGATGGAAGCAAACAACCTACACCACAAAAACCATCACATAAAAAATAAAATGTGCTCAATAGGGGCGTAGCCTACCACGGGGAAGCGGTTTAGATCTGAGGCTGCACACCACCGAGAGGTAAACAGCAAAAATGAAATATAAAAAATAAACTAAAAAATAAAAGAGAGCACCATCTCCAAAAATAAAATAATAATAGCCTACTTGAGACCAAGAAATAAAGGAACCCAACCTGGAGGGAACCTGGACGGGCATCACTAACAAAGGCCAATGAAATTGAATGTAAATTACCAAGGGGAGCCATACAAGGAACCCCAGAAGGGAACCAAGGGGTCAAAATCTATCTATAATGAGGAGACAACTCAGCCGAAGAGAACAGAGAGTCGCCTGCGTGGTCGTGACATGGCCTAAGCGGGGGCCTTCGTGGCGTCATCATAAGATCTCAATATTTATGAAAAACGAGACCAAAACAGCCAAAAATAGAACAAAACCCCACAAGAAGATGGTACTTAACTTGGAATAGTAAAGCTGCTCGATGCCATTGATAGAAAGAAAAATTCCAAATAAGGAGACGAGCACACAAAAAAGCGGATGTTATCACGTGCTAGAAAAATGGAATGGTAGGTGGTGGCGCTGGTGTCGCTGGGCCCCTGGCGAGGTGTTGAGTGTGGGGGGCTGTAACGGCTCACCGCTCTGTTCCGGGAGTTTTTGGTAGGAGAGATCTTTCAGTAGGTTTCCGTGTGTAGTGGTATTTCACTCACCCTTCGTTATACCGGCGCCTTCCTGAAAGGCAGCTCGACTGGGGTAGTAACCCCAGCTTTCCTGGAAAGCTCTTTTTCTCTAATATATCTCATATTATACCTAGAAAGTGGGTGCTGTAATGGAATTTCACGGCTGACATGGGACTGGACTCAGTATGTTATCCATGAAATTAGAATTAACTCCATTTCGTTAGGTTAGATTACCGTTTGGGGCATCTGTTTTTGTAAAATTCAGATTCCGTTTTAATGTTTGATATGTGTCACATACAAATTTAATGTGTGTAGTCTGCATTTGCGAAAATGTGTTTACCCAGTAGTTTTACTATATATATATATTTCTCTCATACACACACACACAGTTTCACACACATATTGCTGATCGATAATTTACAGTTGACTCACGTAAGGATTGTTTTCTCAGTCTCTCAGGTGGAAAGCAAGGGCTGTTATTCCACTGGAGCCGATCTTTTAAAAGAAGTTGGAACCTGAAAGCATATCATTATTCTACTAGGGCATTTAATTTGCAACCTATGACGTTTGTTTTACCTGATTGAAATACCAGGTCAGCTTATTTATTTATCCGATTCGGTTATAAGCAAACAACATTTCATTCAGTTGTTTATAGCAGTACACACATTTACGGATAGATTAATCATACTAATACACAATCACGTTCTCTTTAAATAACTTTCTGACTACGTCGGGAGATTTCTCTAAGGTGTGAAAGCAATTTATCCACTGGGCCTCTCTAAAGTTGCCTTCCTGAGCAACTGCACCCGTGAAATTTACCTGGGCTTTACAAATAATATTGTGGTTTTCCCCAATGCCACGACAGGAGACCCCATTACAAAATCATTATAACATATAAGGGTTAAATCATCTGGCAATCATCAAGCATTACACAAGGTGTTTTAACGTTTTGTCACAAAATAAATTTCTGACTCATGAGATGAAACCAGTCAGGTCTCTCAGTTTGGAAAGCAAAGTTCCGTCTATCCGTTGTGGCAGCCACCTTTACAAGTCTAAAAATTGGAGAAATTCTTAGACAACTTTACTTTTAACCCAAGGTTATATATGGACTGATCTTGGAGCTAACCTGCATGGGAATCATGGAGTGATGTATTGACTTTCATAGCAAGGAAACCCTTGAAAATTTCATGATTCACACTTCTCCACAAATAAGCAAATTATTATCATTACAACATTAAGGGTGTGGAAAGAAATAATATGCCTTTTCAGTCTGACTTCGTGACATCGTCCAGCCACACTCAGGTGGAAAAATTCGTTATCCACGGACGCTTACAAGTCTAAGAAGTTGGAATCCTGAGCAACTGACAACAAAAAAATTGTTTTTCTTGTCTTCCAAAGCTGTAGGCTACTAGATTTTATACTATCTGATTTTAAAGCACCAGATTTTCACACACACACACACGTACACACACGTGTCCTGGTCCTAGTCACACACAGGCACACACACACACACACTTCAGTGTCCGATAAAGAGACTCAAAAAGGGATTTTTTCATCAGAGAGGCTGAACTTTGTATCTATTTATAATATATCTATCCAGTATTCTCATTCTACCTTTTCTGGGAAAGGGAAGGAAGGAGGGGTGATCTTCTGCCCTTAGTCTGCTTTGGAGCATAAATGTTGTAATTTCAGTATACTGTATTATTATTATTTAATCTTATCAATAAGAAAATTAGTACTTGTGTGTTAAGTCATTTAAAATTGCTGCCAGTTAGTCATGTCTCACAAATTTGTTGACAAAATCTCATGCAGTTATTCTCTCAAAGGCCACGTCGGAGAGAGAAAAAAAATTCCACCCTTCTGCCAATGGCGTGGCCGTCAAGGCAGGGATTGGAGCACACAAGTTGTTATTGGCTAATAGTGGCCCTCCCAGTGAATACGTGCTCGTCATGGATTAGAAATTACTTGTTGTGGCTACTTCTAATCCTGTAATGACCCATTATTGTAGTTATAAAGCCTACATCAAGGATTATTAAAAATGTTGTCGATGACTGGGATTTGGTCATTCTTGTCTGTTTAACAGTTCGATATTTCTTACAAGGTTATATACAGTGAGAGAGATATCAGTTGGACAACTAAATCTCAAAGTGAAATTCTATGAATAGGTTAATTTGGCACAAGTATGTGATTACATTGTTTTATGACTGCTAGTTTAATTACAACAATCGTCTCTTCTGTTGCTGTGGATGCCTTAATATTAATATTTTAAAATTTTGAATAATTTTTCATCATAAAATGTATTTAGTCATAGAAATAAAAATCATTAATTAGTGAAAATTGCTCCTGAAAAAATCCGCGAAGTAAATTTTCTTTAAAATGGGTGGTTTGAACACAGTCATCCCAAAAACATCGAAATCATAAACAGCTTCAATTTTCTCTTTCATCCTTCAACAGCTGAATCATGGAGCCAGACAGTGTTTACAAACTTCCCCATTCTGCTGTTTGGATGCATATTTCTTATCACTCGGTTAGGCGTCTTGAACTCACCCCAGATCATTAGGAAAACCTTCTTTCTAATGCCTCTTTCTTGACACCTATTTATATTCCTAAAAGTCTTCTCTTGACCTTCTCCTGTTTGGTACATATTTCTTTCACTAAGTTGATTGGCGTCGCCAGTTCTCTCAACCTTATTGTTAATCCTTTGGTGTCTTGACCAGAGAAATTTATATTGAGTTCTCAGCCTCAAATATTGACCATTTTACTGTTTTGGATGCATATTTCTTCCGATCGTAATGGACTACTTTCTAGTACCGTTGTCGTAAAAACCCTTACTTTTTTTCATTGCCTATATATATATCTGCATTTATATATTTCAACAGAAAACCCTCAAAATTGACCATTCTGCCATTCTGGAGCCATATTTCTTCTCTGATATGTGTGTGTGTGTATTTGTGTGAAATAATTTTTTATGAATATATTTGAAAGCAGCGTCCATAACTCACAACCTCCTCATGTAAACCAGACTATCTATTAACATATTTCGAAATGAAAAATAAATCACTCTGCAAATAATTCATTTAAATCTGAGAATACGAAGTTCCTGACCGATTGAAAATAACTATATTAAAATATATATCATTTTAATCATAGCGTTCAAATATAAACAAACTTTATATTTATATAATATGGAAATATATATCAGCTTTACTCATTTATAAAATGTATCGGTTGTATAAGAAAGCCCTTTGTTTTAAGTGGAACAAAATTAAAGCGTTTTGATTATGAATTTTATTTTTTAACATGATGTATTGCCAATAGTTGATGCTTAATATAATATATTAACAAAATTAATATAATGTTTACGTTAGTTAAAATTAAAGCCTTTTTGATTACTCCTATCACTTTTTGCCAACTCTGCGAAGGAATGTGGATTTTGGCGCATTAACGATTTTGTAGTTAATATAATTTCAAAATTAATAACAACTGGCCTACCATCGTTACACTTCCTGTGGACTCAAATTATATAATAGCTTGTGATATTGCACCACGCCAGGATGTTAAATTCAGCTGATAACAATCTTGCGGTTTTCAGCACCATTTTATTGTTTTGATATTACAATTGAATTGCTTTACTCTCATTCCTTTGTGGCAATCTCCTTGGTTGTATAAAATATCTGAAAAAATGAAGATTGTAAATTAATTAATGAAAATAATAAGAAAATATACATTATAAAATATATAAATTAAAAAGAATGTTGCTATACACACCCTGTGTATATATATATATATATATATATATATATATATATATATATATATATATATATATACTCTCTACCACACACACACACACACACACACACACAGTAAACCCCTAAGTATTAGTGGGGATGCATTACCCCACAAATAGCTAAAATCTGCAAATATATGGCCAGCCTAAAACACTTAGAACTGCCCATTTTGATAGTTTAAACACAAGAAAAACCTATGTAAAAAAGGATTTTGACAAAGGAAAAATCCTATTTCTGAGAAGGTCCGTGTCACGGTGAAATTCCATTACAACCACAATTTCTAGGTATACCTTGCTAGATGGTACCAGAGAAAGAGCTCCAGAAAGCTGGGGTTACTACCCCCAGTCGGCGTCTTCTGGGAAGGCGTCGGTATAGGAGGGTGAGTGAATGCCACTACCCGGAAACCTACTCGAAAAGATCTCTCTGTCAAAACCCGGAACAGAGGCGGTGAGAGCGTTACAGCCCCCACACCACGACACCCGCCAGGGACGGCGACACCAAGCGCCACCTACCTCATTCCATGCTAGCACTAACCCCAGACTTGGCATGTGCAAGAGGGGAGAGTACTAGGTGATTCAGGGAGGGTCACGGGTGACCGCGGGACCTTCCTCAGAAATGAATTTTTCCTTTGTCAATCCCTTTTCTGAGTCCAGTCCCGTGTCAGCCGGTGAAATCGTGAAGGAATCTGCAGGCTGCAACTACCAGGAAAAAGAAATGGGGTAATCTGAAGAAAAGGCAAAAGTTGCAAAATAATTTTAATTAAGCAATCTCTTTTCGTGAGCAAGAATACTAAGACTAAGGCATATTAAATCTAAGGCACATCAAAACTTAATACTATGAGGCATTAGGAGGTCCTGAGGGAGGGAAGAGGCCCAAAAATCTTAAAATTACTTAAGCAAAGTGAAACATACAGAAAAGCGCACAAAATAACTGTAAATATAACCTTAATACTATACACATAAACTTATTCTAAACACGTGAATCAAACATTAACATATACATATCTGAAGTGCATTGGAGCCAAATAAAAAACTGTCAGTACCCCATAAGAAAAACAATCATGGCATATCAGATTACAACACCCATTAACAGGTACAAGAAACATCAATATGAGAGCCAGGCAGTGGTATAATCAACCAGAATAAGCAGAAAAGTAAATGAGGCAGGCGGGCGGGGAAAAGGAAAGGACAAGGATGATTAATTAAGGTGGGAGATGACACTTCCCACAGCTATGGTAGAAAATTTCAGGGCTTGGTGATTTTAAATAGTGGCGTTTTAAACACTAGAGGTGATTTCCAACCCGTGTATTTAGAGAGTTCTGAGAAGTCCATATTATGAAAGTAATTAATGAAGTATAACGGCACTCGAATATCATGAACCTTGGGAACTGAATCTGGGTTGGCTGTTTAATGAAATAAAGAATTTGTTGTCTTATAGCATTTAGTGAAAAGTACCTTTCTCCTGATAAAAGGACCCGACTTGCTCTGTGGAGTTCTTAAGGTAAGATTTAAGTGTATAAACTGGACATAAAGACTGGTCTTGAGGAAGGGCACCACCTTCAGAGACCACCTGTCCTTGTGGTCTTCGTTCTTAGCTCAAAATCTAGGGTCAGGAAAGGAGGACCTCTCCAGGCGGGGAGGAAGTTCACATAATTATCACCTCTAGTGAGCCCGGCAGCTCTGAGATTCTAGCACCTGAAGCCAAGCTAATCAAAGCTAAGGTCTTCCTTAACAGATCCTGATAAGAGCAATGAAAGTTATCCATCTCTGATGCTAACGAGGGCGTCATTGAAAACCGTAACAGACTGTGGGCGTGATACAGTCTCAGGCAGTGCATGCTCTGGGGATGAATGAAAAATAAGAATCTGGAGTCCCGATTTTAAAGCCCGTGAAAATACTTTCTTTAATGCTGATTTGATTGTGGTAATAGTGGCCGAACAAAGGCCTTTCTCAAACAATGATCTAAAAGAAGGAAACTCCTAAATTAGCTGTCATGATTTTGGCTTCAGATGCTTTTAGGAAAGGAGGCTAATTTTTGACTGCTAGTCATACTGTCTAATAGTAGAATCTCTTTTATCTGATTCTAAAAACAGAGTGTTGACAGGGTCAATGTTCGCTCCTTTTTTGGGCTGCGAATTTTATAAAGTCCATAAAACTAGGGCATTCTGAATTCTTGAGAAGCGACACAGTCTTAGTTTGTACTGTCTGGTCAGAATGGGCTTAGGAATCGAAGACTCCGTAATCCCAGTTCCTGAAGAAGAGGAACCAATTGCTCTTCGGCCAATAAGGGGCTACTAGGGCTAATTGACCTTTGAATATCCTGAGTTTGTATAAAACTTTTTCAGCAGTAAATTTATTGGAGGAAAAGATAAATCTTCTCCCCAATTGTTTCCAATCTACTGTCATTGCGTCTATGGCATACGCCTGAGGGTCAGGTTAGGGGCCACATAACAGGGAAGCTTGAAGTTGCTCTCCGTTCGCGACACAGATCCACTTGGGGCCCGGAACCCGGCAAATCCATTTGAAGATTCCCGTCCAGGGACCACTCCGTCTCCAGCGGGTAGTCCTGGACAGAATCGCCACCACGTTCCACCCCGCTGGGTGGGTGGCTGACAGAGTGCCAGCTGTGCTTGTTCGCCAGGAGAAGATAGCAACCATTACTTGGTTTACTCGGCCTGATTTGGAACGCTGATGATGCAATGAACTACCACTGCGCTGTCCAATACCAGCCTGATATGAATCCGGTTGAGGCGTTTTCTTCAAAGTTAGAAAAGACGCCATAACCAGGTATTTATATGGAACTGCTGAAACATTGTGGACCACGTTCCTTGTACTTTTGTTTTGGTGAATATCCCCCCCAGCCGGCAGAGCGTCTGTGTGAACAACTAGTGCCGGAGGAAATTGAAAGGCGGAACTGTATTGGACAGGCCCTGACCCGAGGCCCAGGGAGAGCATCTTGTCTTTAAGATTTGAGAATGGAGGAGACCTTGTCTCTGAGCTTGACATTGGCTCGACTCCGCCACACTCTGTTTATGTCTTTTAATTTGGCTTTTAATAGCAGGTCTGTCACTGGGAGCAAACTAGAGATCCAGGACCCTTTCTTGGGACGACGGGATGCTGATGGATTTTTGAGGAATCTCCTGGTAGGGGAGATGCTATCTCTTTCCTCTTGGGCGGAAGGGACAGCGTGTGAGATGACAGATCCTGGAGACCCAACCACTGAAACGGGGACTCCGGAGTCAGGCGGGACTTCTCTCTGTTCAGTTGAAAACCTAGCGACTCCAAGTGATGACTATGGGCGTAGCTTTCTGACACTCGAACTGTTGGTGCCCAAATTATCCAATCGTCTAAATATGCTGCTGGGGATATCCCTTGAGACCGGAGTTGTTGTACTACCGTGTCCGCCAGCTTTGTGAATATCTGGGCGCAATGTTCAGACCCGAAGGGCATGACCCTGAAGGGTAGGCTTGATTCGAGTCTGAAACCGAGGAACTGAGAGAAGTTCGGCTTAACGGAACGTGATAATCAAGGCGTCTGAAAGATCGATATTAGAGGTGGTAGCGGCTCCAGCGGAAGTAGAGTCCGTACTTGAGCTACCGTAAGCATCGAAATTAATAGCATTTTATGTAGAGAGATTTATTAGCGACAGATCCAGGATCACTCTTTGCTGATCGGAGTCTTTTTAGGAACAGTGAATAACCTGCCTTGAAACTTTAGGTGCCTTACTTTCTTTATTGCCGTTTGTTTGAGCAGATTCTGTCACATCAATCCCTTTAGGATTGATGTGGGTGGCTGGTAAAACCTGGTTAGAGGAGGAGGTTTTGATCCAGCTCCATCCTGATCCTTTGGACACCAATGCTGTGTGCCCAAGGGGCTGCAGAGGTCCATTAGTCCCTGAACCAAAACAGGCGACCATGCCTGTGTTCTCTCAGTGGGAGGGGCGGGGTTTATTCCCCTGCACGTCAGGTCTTCCCCTTGGGGTGGTTGGGCTTCCCTCTGGGGGCTTTGCCTCTTCCTCCCCTTGCAACCCTATTAAGGCCGTGAGTAAGCCACGGCCTTACGTGTCAGGGTTGTGCGCCGGTGAGCCACATAGGAAGGAGTGCAGCTGGTTGGACCAGCACATACTGTTAGGGGTGAGCAGGTAGAGGCTGCTCTACTGCCGAGACTTGGGGCGGCTTGGACTACCCGCCTGATGGTAGGGCCTCTTATGCCTCCTAGGCGTTTACCTCCTCTCGATTGGGGCCGGCCGATTCTGGGGTCTTGCGGCTTATAGGCGAAATGCCCCAGCGAAAACGAAGACTCTGGTTGGCCCGTGTAGCCTCAAACCATAACATTTGTGACCTCCTCTTCAGGAGAGGTTAGGTCCCCAGATCGAGCTTTTTCAGGCTTGTTAGGCTCGTGGCGGATAGTCGCATCGGCAAGATGAACTTCCGACATTCCAGTCTGGCCATAATAAACTCAAATAAGTCAGACTGGAAGCCTGCCAGCACAAGTTTTAGCCAATACCTGAAAAGAAAGGTTCGTCCGAGCAGGGAGGCGGCAGTAGCTTCCCAGTAAGGCATCTGAGGAGTTCAAGGACCAGGCTAACAACCCGAGCATCAAACTCCACGCTTTCAAGGCTTCCGACGGCTTGAGGGGCTGCTCACTAAACTGCGTGGGCGCAGAAGGGGTCAACTTCCCGACCTGCGTGAAAGTGGAGCGGGGCTTCAGCAGAACTCATTACTTCCTGGGAATACCAGGAAGTAAGTCTGTCTCCGCTTAGCTGTGGTAGCGGTTACCCATCAAAACGGCTCGGGCCGTGGCCAGGCGACTTTGTCAAGCAGGGGTGGGAGGTTGTCTCCCAGGGCAAACATAGTGAAGTTGCCCATGAAGGTCAACTTCGTGTTGACTCTGCCTGCCCACCGCTCCCGTCAGGTGCGCAGAAGAGCCGACTGAGCTTGGTCTAGGGACCGATGACAGTCTCTAGGAACCTTGTCTGACGGATCCAAGCTTCCTCCGTAAGCCTCACGAGCCTGGGTAAGGGGCGGGAGATCGGGGGAAGAACTCCAATTCCTCCACCGTCTCGTGCCAGACCATCAAGTGTCAGTTGCCATCATGTTGGATGGCCCAGTCCAGCCAAGGGTTACCGACATCGAGCGGCGGGGAGGTCCGCGGTGTCGGGATAACATACTGTGGTTACGGCTGGGGTGGGTGAGCCATTCCCGCCAGTATGTTATCATGACTGGCCAACTTTTCGATTTTGCCAAATCTCAGTCAGAATCCTCCGTAAAGCGCATGTAAGCTGATTGGCAAAGGCCTCTGTCGAAAGCAGGTTGGCGAGGGCTTGATTTTTACAACCCTCTTGCTCGCGCCTTTGCTGGAGGAACCAGACTTGCTCGGGCTACAGGCCTGAAGCCTTAGCCGGCGGGAAGAGCGTGCCTTCTTGGAGGTCGGGGACTTGTAGCCCTAAGCCTTCCATGAAGTCTTCAACTCCAACTTGGGGATAACGACAGTGGACTCTATCACCCAAGGAGGAAGACTTCACAAAACCTGCAAATGAAGAAATTGATGAAGCAGGGGAGTCAAATGAGGGGCCCGCCCAACAACCTCACCTCACCACTTACCACCTGGTCCTGCTCTACGTTCATAAGGTTCCAATTGAGATCCATGGCGGCTACGTCCTCGGACCTCAGCGTAGGATATCCACTTAAGGTGGCTGGGTCTCATCCCGGATCTGCTGGATGATAGGGTGGCAAGGTCTTCAGGCACTGCGGACCACCCGTGCGCGAGGTAGAGTAAGTCCCTCAACCTGGCGTCGGGGCGTGGGGCTTCCCCGGCGTAGCGTTCTACCAAACCCAGCCACCCAGGCCGGAGGAATTTCAAGGCGAACTTCTTGGAAGCTTCATCTGTAAGAAAACCAACAATTAGCTAAGAAAACCATTCCGGGACTCATAAACAATATACCACATATAATATGAGGGCATAAGGCAGGAAGTAATGTAAAGACTGTTACTTACCGACTCATCTGGACAGTTGTGCAGGCGAAGCAAACCTCACAACCATCAGGGTGCCAGACAACCAGGTCATCCCAGTCGGACCGCAACCAGCGTGGGTCCGGCAAACTACGTGACGTAAGGTTGTTGGAGGAGGCGGTGCACCCGGCTCCTCACAGCGAACAGTCTGTAAAGTAGAACGGTACATGAACCTCCCACTCTAAGCAAACTAAAGCTGGCGAGGCAGAAACTCCACTGCAACCGGAATCTCCGAGGCGGAGAGAACTCTAATCATAAACTGGGCCAATAGCTCAAATTACATAGAGTGGAAGGTAAAGGTTTCAGGCGGAGTACTCGGGGGTGAAGAAGAGACTGGAACCAACCCCTAAGGGCTGCCAGTAAAAATAACAATGGGGCCCAGATTATAGGACGGACTTCATTATATCTCTTATATATAAGAATTAGGAAAAGATTCCTTAAAACACTTATAACAAAAAACAATCAATAATAAAAATAACAAGTGATAGTAAGAACTCAGATTCCGGAAGGATCGCTCCTCTCCAAAATGAACAACCTTCCACCTTCACTTCCCGCCCGGAGAAACAAGCGGTTGAGTGTTCTATGTTCATAACATGCAGGCGGAAGCAATATGTTTACCGTATCAGCTGGCCGATGGGAGATGAGAGGTATGGGGACCGAACACGTTCGAAACAAACCACCACCCCACCACAGCGATGTTGGGGACGGTATGGGAGGAAGCGAATCCCTCTACCAATAGGAGGAGTCCCTGAACTTCGGAGAAACGCCATCTAAGTCACCGCTTACGAGTAGAGCAAGGCTGGGGAGAGGAGGAGGGGAAGGAGGATGAGCACCAGGAAGGACAGGAGGCAGGGAGAAATCACCGGCTCAACTGCACCATACACTCCCAGGCGATGCAGATCTTGGAAGGGTGGAATGCTGGAAACAGCACAACCCGAAGCCCGACTCTACTAGGCGAGCCTAATATGAACCTAACCTTAACATAGGCTAGGAAAGAGGAGGGAGTGTAAAAGGGAGGGAGGAAGCAACAGGGAGAGAAATTTTGTGCCGAGAACCAACCGGGATCGAGAAGGGGGGGCAAGAAGGTGACTAGCCTAGAGGAAACACATCCAAAGAACTCGATTCCCCCAAATGGAGGAAGAGAACTAAGGGCTCACTCTGACCACCAAAAACGACCCTGGAGGAAACAGCAACAAAACTCCCTCAACCTGATCTCCCACACCCAGGGCAAGGGGATGGAGCCAAAACTACAAAATACCATCACACATAAACAATCAAAATAAAATTATGTTCAACAGGAAGCGTAGCCTACCTCGGGAGAGGCCCACCATCTGGTAAAACACACACAAACCAAAAACAATAAAACAAAAATAAATAAAATACTAAAAATAAAAGAAGAGCACCATCTTCAAGTATAAAATAATAGCCTACTGAGACCAAAAAAAATGAACCCAACCTGGTGGGGGAACCTGGACGGGCATCACTCTAATAAAGGCCGATAGGCCGAAAATACAAAACAAAAACTAAAAAGTGGAGGGGAGCCACCGCAAGGAACCACCAGGAAGGAATTCAAGGGGTTAAAATCTTTCTATAACGACGAGGAGACAACTCCAACCGAAAGAACAGAAGGAGTCGCCTCGCGGTCGACATGGCTGGCGGGGGACGCCGTGGCGTCATAAGAAGATCTCAATATTTATGAAAACACGAGACCAAAACAGCCAATAAAATAGAACAAAAACCCCACAAGAAGATGGTACTTAACTTAGAGATGGAAAAGGTGCTCGATGCCATTGTAGATGATGAAAACAATCCAAAAAAGGGGACGAGCACACAAAAGAAACGAATTTATCACGTGCTAGAAAATGGAATGTAGTAGGTGGCGCTGGTGTCGCCGTCCTGGCGGGTGTTGAGTGTGGGGGCTGTAGCGGCTCACCGCTTTTTGGGGTTTTGATAAGGAGAGATCTTTCGAGTATATTTCCGTGGTAGTGGTATTTCACTCACCCTTCATTATACCGACGCCTTCCTAGAAGACGCCGACTGGGGGTAGTAACCCCAGCTTTCCTGGAAAGCTCTTTTTCTCTGTATATCTAGCATTGTTATACCTAGAAATTCGTGCTGTAATGGAATTTCACCGGCTGACACGGGACTGGACTCAGAAAAGGACTTTTTTTTTTTATCACAAGAAAACCCAAATTATTCGGGAACGGGCGAACGCTCCCCGAATCTAGCCTTAAGATTCATGCTGATAGCCAGCCAAGTCCGTGCATGAATCGGAAACCACGTCCTGTGAGACAAAATTTAAAAATCTGTTCCCTGTGAACAAATCATGTCCTACGAGGCAAACCAAAAACCCCAACATTCACGCAATAGCTGGCCGAGTCCGTGCATGGAATAGAATACAATTTACGTCTTTCGAGACATTAAAATTCTTTCATCAAGAACAAACTGAGTCTTATTCAGACCTATTCAAATTCATTCATCAAGAACATGCCAAGTCCTATTCATATTAAAATTCGTTCATCAAGAACACACCAAGTCTTATTCATATTAAAATTCGTTCATCAAGAACACACGGTAAGTCTTATTCAGACATATTAAAAATTGGTTCAAAAAGAACACACCAAGTCTTATTCAGACATATTAAAATTCGTTCATCAAGAACCTCTAGACATAAAAATTAGTTATCTCAAGATTGTCTGTGAAACATCCAGAACTCAAACAAAATGAAGACTTCAAATTCTATCCAGAACTCAACAAAATGAAGACAAATGGAAAGGACATGGGACTGTCAGGACAAGCCCCGAGGGACTGGGTCCAAGAGAAAGTAGAAGATGCCAAGGCGGAAAGAGAGACAGAAAGGCGAAGAAGGAAGAGCAAGATAGGCTAGATAAACTCACAGAGGAGGAACAGGAGAGAAAGGAGAAGAAGGAAGAACAAGGTAGGCTGGATAGACTTGCAAGAGAAGAACACGCAAGACAGGAGAAAGAACAAGAACGAAAGGATAGGCTCGAAATGGAGGAAAGGCAGTGGGCCCATGAGCTCCTCTCCAGTCCCAGGTGCATCCACCTTCACTCAGGCTCATACTTTTATGCCCAAGTGGACTGAGGCCAAGCCCGAGGTGTGGCTCGATCAGGCAGAAAGGGTCCTTAGTGCCTACCATCTCACTCCCGCTGAAGTCTCCCTACTCTTGGGAAAATTCCTTGGAGGAAAGAGTTTAATTGCTTTCAATGCCCTCCCTGTGGTGGATCAAGGGAAATGGGTGGAAGTGCATCAGGCAATCACCAAGGCATATGAAATCACCCCCGAACGCTGGAGAGGCCAGATAAAAGCAGGACAGACCTGGTCTGACTGGGTGTATCAGTCAGATAGGGCCCTTCTCTAAATGGCTAGAGTCCCTGGAAGTCTCCCTGGGAGGCTCCACCGCCGAGGACATCCTCAAGCGGTTCAAGATTGAAAATTTTTTATATTACGCCCCTTCTGCCCTAGCCACCCATGTATGCGAAAAAGCGCCCACAACTCTAGTGGAGTGCTGTCGCCTTGCCGACACATGGAACACTCATCATGCCCATGCAAGTTCATTGGGCCATAAAATATGCACTCATTCTTTCACCTCCGGCACCCCTCCGCCCAAGAATGGGCACTCACAGAAACCTGTTGTGTGTGGGTTCTGCAAGAAAGCTGGGTGTTCCACCGAGCAGTGCCGAAACAAACCCTCACTTGGGAATCCCCCAACCAACAAGCCTGTGCCCTCCACCGGAGCAGTGCCATGAAGGGATTACAGCCAGAGCTACTGCACGGCTTGCAAAGTTTATGGCCACTCTCCCACATGGGCAAAATGCCCTAATAATAAATCAAGTACTGTACTCCTGCCATTGCTTTGGCAGTTACGAATCCCCAGCCCTTAGGCCCTCCAGCCAAGGGTCCCATATATGTGGCACCTCCTCAAGGTAGCTACCCCGCATGCCAGGTCAAGGCATTTGATGACTCTTTCGCGCAAATTTCCCTCATGAGGAAAGACAAAGTTCCCTATGGAACTATCATTAACTGATGTAAACTCGTCACAATTGAGGGTATCAGTCAATTTAAAATGATACTCCCCATGTTCAGTTGAGAGTCACAAGACCTCATAGATCCAAAATTTGCAGTCTTGCAGTAGCAAGCTATATTCCTGAAGGTTATGACATCCTCCTGGGACAGGACTTCCAGTCCCCAATTAAGTTACAGCATTCTAGGGGTCCAAATCCCCCAAATCATTCATTAGGCACTGGTAAGCCTCAACTGCCTACACTCATTACACTGCCAGTGCCACCTGAGTACTATGTGCAGTGGCCCCCTCCATCACGATCAATCCCAGATCCCATTCCAGTGCCTGGCCCTGCCCCAGTGCCAGTGCCAAGGCCCCACATAGATCTCCCTCCAGGAGATTCCAGAAGCGATTCACAACCTCCACCAGTGCCAGAGATCCAAATCAGGGTCCCCTTTCTTCTCCCAGCCTGGCTCCACTACCAGCGTCGGTAAGAGAGACGGATTCTTCCGACCACAGCGGAAGCTCAACCGAAGGTGCGGCCTCGCAACCCTTGCCTGAACTGGTCATGGTAACCTGCGAGCCTGTCACACCCATCATGACCTCTTCCTCTCTTTCCCGGTCCCCTGCGGACACCACTGTGGGTAAGGATTCTGCCGTGTCTCAAATGGCCAAGGAACTCTCGGAGCTGTGGCGACTTGGGGTAGAAACGGAAATGATTGCCCCTGCTTCGGCTGCCAAAGAAGCCGACACAGGTGGCACTCCAATGTCCTCCTCGGACTCGGTTCGACCAATTCCCCATCCAAGGAGAACCATCAGCCTAGAGAGATCTGCAGCAGAAATCACAGGCGTATAATGTCAGGTAGCTTATGAACTCTCCTGGCACCAGTGCAAATTTGGCACAGTGCTACCCTTTTATCCTACGAAGTTCCTTGGCACCTCTATCCAGAAGAGGGTGTCAGGTTTCCTCACCTGTTTATTTTTTTTATAACTGTAATTTATTCTTTTCCTTTACCATTTTTTCTTTCATTATTTTGTTCAATTAATAATATTATTGTACGCCTCACAAAGGCATAAACTAATATGATTAATATTTTACCTTGTCCCCACTCTGCCAATGCAGAGTGCAGTTGACAGACATCCCAATTTTGTAAGCCCTGTGACTTCCTTTTGAAGCCCCTTGAGCAAAAGAATAAACTTAAGCCATTTTTGTAGGCTAAAGAGTATAATTTCGGCATATTAATCATCATTTTTTCTTTAACATTATCATTTGCCTTTGTTATTCCCTTGTAACTTAAACACAGAGTCTGTGAATTGGAAAGACTGTCTGTCCTTCACTGTACTTGGCTTCGTGCTCTTCCCTGCAACCTCCACCCTCGCCGCGTCTGGTGTGGCCGCACACTTACCTGTGCTAACTGCTCTTCATGCTTATGATGGCCAGACATTTTAAGAAACTCAGGGTTTGATGTAAACATACTTCAGTTATTGTTTCTCTCTCTCTCTCTATACCTTATCTCAGTACTGTACATATCCTTTAATAAAATATGAATTACTGTACCAAAAACATGAAAAGACTAAACCATACAAGCTCCAGTAAGTTCACCAATGCCATCAAATGAGTGTGTACATATGTACGTACCCTATGCACATGACTGTGTATATCTTTTGGTTTGTAAAAATAACAATTGAGAGAGAAAGTACAGTAAAAATATAGTGTAAATGAGAATACTGTGGAATAAAATACAAATAAAAAAGTGAAGGTGTGTGTGTATGTTACTGTATAAGGCTTTGATGTAAACTTACCTCTCTCTCTCTCTCTCTCTCTCTCTCTCTCTCTCTCTCTCTCTCTCTCTCTCTCTCTCTCTCTCTCTCTCGTATCTCAGTACTGTACATATCTCTTAATAAAATATGAATTACTGTATCATAAACTTATAAAACACAAAACCAAAAAAGCTCCAGGAAGTTCACAGATGCCATCGAACGAGCGCATGTGTACATACGTACTGTATGCACACAATTGCGTTTATATTTTGGTTTGTAAATATTTAAAAAATATGAAAATACAGTAAAAATATAATGAAAATATGTGGCACAAAATATAAATAAAATAGTGGAGTAGTGTGGGTGTGTTACTGTATTAGGCTTCGATGCCAACATACCTCATTTATTGTTCTCTCTCTCTCTCTCTAACTCCATACTGTATCTCAGTACTTTAATAAAATGCGAATTACTGTATTGTAAACATAAAAACATAAAACCAAATAGGCTCTATCAAGTCAGGTCTACCTAGTCCTCTTCACCCATCTAACACTGCATCCCCATCCCCTCCCAGCCAGAGAAATTGCTCCTTAGCACCATCCAAACCTTCTAAAACAACCCCTTCTCAGGTTCCTCTACACATCCTTACTGCCCTCCGCTCCCAAGGTGCCCAGCCATCCAACCCAACCAACCCCTTGGAAACTTCTCCAGGCCTCCCCCACCCCCAAAAACCCTTTCTTAGTCAGTTTATGAGTTCAAGCAGTGTTACCAACATTTTCCGAGGCCGCGCAGCATTGCCTACCATCAGAGAGCAGTTTTTCAAATTTTGTGAAATTTATACATATTACATCATATATCTTTGGGTCTTGGTCCCTGGGGTCTGGTTGTGTCTGGATAATGACAATCCGAATAATTGAGGGATTATTGTGTGTGTTGTAATTACATAACAACAAGAGAGTAGTAAATGCAAAATACTTTATAAATGCAATTCTGTTGAAAGAGCTTCCCTAGATGACTGGAATGTGTTAGTAAAGCAACATTCATATTATTTACTGATTTTAAAGTCTGAATATAATATATCACTTAAGTGTTATTCAAGGATGGTTTGTATTAACTGCCGCTAACCGAAAATCGGTGATAATAGCACTGATCCCTGGTTATCGGCGCCGATAACCAGTTATCAGTGACGAAAATATGGTTATTGTCGTCACTAGACAAGCGCCGTAAAACCGGGTTGCCGGTAATCGAGGCTGCCGATAACCGGGGACTGCCTGTATTGTAGTTAAAGGAAGATACTGGAAAAGTAGTATAGGCAGTCCCCAATTATTGGTGGGGGTTCCATTCTTGATGGCATGAAGATAACCAAAACTAGGCAATAAGTGGAAATCGACAAATATCAGCGATTAGCTGGATATCAGCACCGGGGTGGCATATTTCTTGACAAAGTTTTGAACACAAACTTGTGTTTTTTCTCTTCCCCTCCACCTTAGCTATACCCCACAACAGACGACTAAGAACTAGGTGCACAATTCACTGCTTAGATAGGTAAAAAGCCTACTGGACTTATAATAATATGAAATGTATTTAAAAAATCCAGAATGGTGGATATCTGTTCTTGATGGCATATTTAAACAGAATTTGTCATATGTATGCAAAATTAATTATCATTAGAAAGCTGATGTTTTGAGCTTTGTGATTTAATTCAAAACACTACTTTGAAAAAAATGGGTGAATGTAAAAAGTCTAAGTAAATGAAAAATGAATATTTATTTCATATACAGGTACTGTATTATTTAAATATATTTTATTCTTTCTGTTGCCAATATAATAACCTAGCACATTTCTGAAAAACAGGAAATGCAGATACTGTATTCTTATGTTCCAGCCTCATGCAAATATGACACACTCTATGTCATAGATTATGCGCTAGAACACCAGTTAAAATGTTTCCACATGACAGTTGTCTTAAACTTAGCTAACACTTCAGCTGAAATCCAGTTCGTTTTTACAAGTAGTCCCCGGTCATCGGCGAGATAACTGGATTTTCGTGTATATCCACCCATCAGCGCCGATAACCAAAGATTGGGGCTGATACCCACCTTACAGAGGCGCCGATCTGTACTTATCGGTGCTGATATCCGCTTATCGGCGCTGATATTTGTCGATTTCCACTTATTGCCTAGTTTTGGTTATCTTCATGCCATCAAGAATGGAACCCCACCAATAATTGGGGACTGCCTTATCTTCCTAACTCAATACTAGTTTTCGGCAGCCTCGACATCCGGCAACCCGGATTTTGACAATAACCATATTTTTGATAACTGGTTATCGGCATTAACCAGGGATCAGTTTATCACCGATTTTTGGTTAGCTGTCCTTGAATAACACTTATGATATATTATATTCAGACTTTAAAATCAGTAAATAATATGAATGTTGCTTTACTTCATCTAAACTCTTTCAACAGAATTGCATTTATAAAGCCTTTTGCATTTACTACTCTCTTGTTGTTATGTAATTACAACACACACAGTAATCCCTCAATTATTCGGATTGTCATTATCCAGACACAACCAGACCCCAGGGACCAAGACCCAAAGATATATGATGTAATATGTGCATTCACAAAATTTGAAAAACTGCTCTCTGATGGTAGAGCAATTTGCCCTCGGAAAATGTTGGTAACACTGCTTGAACTCATAAACTGACTAAGAAAGGGTTTTGGGGGTGGGGAGGGCCTGGAGAAGTTTTCCAAGGGGTTGGTTGGGTTGGATGGCTGGGCACCTTGGGAGCGGGAAGGGCAGTAAGGGATGTGTAGAGGAACCTGAGAAGGGGTTGTTTTAGAAGGTTTGGATGGTGCTAAGGAGCAATTTCTCTGGCTGGGAGGGGATGGGGATGCAGTGTTAGATGGGTGAAGAGGACTAGGTAGACCTGACTTGATAGAGCCTATTTGGTTTTATGTTTTTATGTTTACAATACAGTAATTCGCATTTTATTAAAGTACTGAGATACAGTATGGAGTTAGAGAGAGAGAGAGAGAACAATAAATGAGGTATGTTGGCATCAAGCCAATATGCAACACACCCACACTACTCCACTATTTTATTTATATTTTGTGCCACATATTTTCATTATATTTTTACTGTATTTTCATATTTTTTAAATATTTACAAACTAAAATATAAACACAAATTAGTGTGCATACAGCACATGTACATGCCTTCTTGATGGCATCTATTTGGAGCTTTTTGGTTTTGTGTTTTTATAAGTTTATGATACAGTAATTCATATTTTATTAAGAGATATGAACAGTACTGAGATAATGGAAGAGAGAGAGAGAAGAGAGAGAGAGAGAGAGAGAGAGAGAGAGAGAGAGAGAGAGAGAGAGAGATAACTGATTTTGCGACATCAAAGCCTTATACAGTAACATACACACACACACCTTCACTTTTTTATTTGTATTTATTCCACAGTATTCTCATTTACACTATATTTTTACTGTACCTTCTCTCTCAATTGTTATTTACAAACCAGAAGATATAAACAGTCATGTGCATAGGGTACCATATGTACACACTCATTTGATGGCATTGGTGAACTTACTGGAGCTTGTATGGTTTAGTCTTTTCATGTTTTTGGTACAGTAATTCATATTTTA
>NC_089793.1:43589451-43676951 GCF_040412425.1 Macrobrachium rosenbergii
AGGCTAGACTTTAATATATTGTTGCATTTAAAAAAAAAACATACTAATTTGGCGGGGTGACTAGCTGATGGTACATAATTTTCTTGGGCAGGTCTGGACATGTGTTATGATGTGACAAGGAGGCGAGGTGGTAAAAAAATGACCAAAAAACATGTTACATAATTTTTGAACAGCCTCTTGTAGGCTTTATTGTATTTTGTTACAGATATGGGAAAGTAAGGTAGATAATTGGTTTTTGCATAAAATTTTCAGTTTAGTGTTTACGGTTTTACAGTATTGACAAAGTAATGTGAGGAAGGATATGGAGTTGCCTTTGCACACCCATAAATTGTTTTACTTGCCATCACTGTATCTGGATTTCATCATTATCCAACAGGGACATGGTTCTATTAATCCAGATAGTTGAAGGATTACTATACAGTATTTTGGTTTTAAACACTTGAAAATCATGTACAGTACACCACATGCATTTTTTTCCCATCCCATTTCAAAGCTATATGTAACAGAAACAAATGCTTTGATTAGTTGCTGTTTTGTGAGGTAGAATATGTCAGCCAATTACAAGGCTGTACAGTAATGTAGAGACCAGTCAGGCAGCCAATTTTCATCAAAACATGGTAGGGCACTTGTTTTTCATATCATGGTTTTTCATCCTCCGCAGGCAAAATGAAGATTGTGACTTTTGTAAGAATTGATGCTAGTAACTCCGTTTGTGAGTTGAACATACTACTGTGTCACAAGGTCAGACAATATGGGTGTTTGTGTGCTGGTACATAGATGTTCTTAATATAGAACCACATTACATAGTAGTAAAACACATAGAAATCAGTTCAGATAATAATAATTACACATGAAATGGAAAATCATAAACAAAATGGTTCGATATCATCTATGTTGAAGCAAGCAGACATTTGGGGATCATATCCCCTCCCTTCTACCCTTCAGGCATAGTCTAGGAATACACTCATAATATCCCTTAAAAAAAGAGGGGGGGGAAGAGAGAGACTGTGTGTCTTGACACTTTCTTTTACTTAAACTCTTAAAAATCACCCAAATCCTGTAACATACAATTCCAGTCTTTCTTTTCATTTTTTTTTTTTATTCATTCAGATGTTTCTCATGTTCACTCGCTCTCTCTTATCTTTAAGTTAATTTGTTGACATTCTGATGATTGATTAGTAAAGAGAAAAAGATTGGAAAAGATTAGGAAATGACAACTAATAAGTTAAGATAAGAGTTAGGGAGTGAACATAAGAAATATCAGAATGAATAATAAAAAAAAAAACATTAAAAGAAAGACTGAAATTGTATGTTACTGGATTTGGGTGATTTTTATGAAAGTGTAAGTAAAAGAAAGTATCAAGTCTCTCTCTCTCTCTCTCTCTCTTTTAAGGGATGTTTTGTTCCCTGTTCACTTTTGTAAACACCCATGAATTACTGTTGTATTGTATTACTGTTGTATATATTACTGATTGTATTTGATGTTGGAAGAATGTATATGAAGGTATGAAATAAAAGTATATTTGAAATTACTTTACCTTTCTCTCTTGTATTGTCTTTAGATTTGCTTAAAAAAGATGCTTATTATCATTATCTGACACTGGTAATTAATTGTTAGTGCTTTAGTGCCTAACTGGATAGCCACATTTTCATAAATCACCAGTGGATTAATACATGTACTGTATTTGTATATATTGTACAGAAGAGGATTCTGTTACAGTGTTTTCTTGTAGGTGCCTTTAGGGGAGGGGTTGCAGTTATCAGTATTCTATTATTATTTAGTGTGGTTGAGAATTCATTATCACTGATAATTAAGAGCATACTGTACTGTATTGTGTAAATTAAAAAGCTGTGAAATTAAGTCTTGATTTTTATATTTTTCATATTTTTTTTTGTAACTTCTCAATTCAGATTGATGGTCTCATATTTAAACTGGAACAGTCTGGGAAGGAAATAAACTTACTCAAGACTGCAGACAAAGAAAAGGATGAGTCCAGTTTAGAGTTAAGGGAGTCGTATGTCAACCTTAACAAGCAGTTTGCAGATCAGAGTGAAGACTTGCGTGTCCTGTTACTTCAGGCAAAATCTTTGCAGAAGAGTAAGGTATGATTTTCATTTTTAATTATATGTTTATTCATTTAAGAGCTAATTATTCGGTTTTCTAGAATGTCGTGCCTTACTTTTAAGGATACTGTGCGTATAAACTTTGGTTCTCTTTAACTTTGGCCTCTGAAATTGCTAGTAGTGAACAAACAAGTAAAATGCTGAAGTACTTTAATAGATATCATACAGTGACTGCAATTCCACATAGTTCATAACCAAATCTAACTTGTACATTACACTTAACATTCAATTTAAGTGATCTATTGAAATATGTTTAACATAAAAAAACGGTAGCATAACAAAAACTAATGATAGTAATGCAGTTGATGAGTTCAGAAGTCCATTAAGTTGAGGTGTTACTGGCAATTTTTTTAAGGTGAGAGTCTACAAATTATACTTACCATATCATTGGTTCATCCAGCATTTGTTTTTTTTTATTACCTGCTACATAGTAGCTTTATTTTTGTATTTAATTTAATTAAATTTTTATCCATTTACACTAGTAAACATTTAATCAAAATAGATAAGTGAGGACTAGTCTCCTTATATGGTCTATGGAATTTGTACTTTAGCCATTCTTTAATGACAGGATTACCTCACCAAAGTGCTTGGAACTGTAAATGACAGGTTAGAAGATGCCAAGCAACGTGTCTCAGAAAGCGTACGTATTGCCGAGGATGCACTGGTTGAAAAGGATGCTGCACTCTTAAGAGAAAAACATGCTTTGGATGAAGTATCTCGGTTAGAGAGCACAGTTTCATCACTTATGGAAGAAATGGGAGGAAAGGCACAAGCAGAAGTTTTGAAAATCAAGGATGATTATAATTCAAATATAAAAAAATTATCTCAGGAGGTTGTCAGACTTGAAATGGCTTTAAATGGAAAGCAGTTAGAGTACATCAGAGCTGTAAAAGATAAAGAAAGAATTGAAAGTGAATTAGAACAGATGAAAGTAGAATTTAGTAAAAAGAAGGAAGAGCATCACGAGGAGATTCTAAATCTTCATCAGCGTATAAGTTCCCAAGATAACAGAATCATTACCTTGTTAAATGAAAAAGACAGTTCCTTAACAGCACATGGACTTCGTGTAAAGGAACATGAAGAGCAAAGAGAGGAACTTCTTGTTAGAATTCAAGAGTTAGAAGATCACCTTGTTCTGTCCAGAGGTGACTGTGAATCACTTCGAATTGTTCATGAAGAATTGAAAAGGGAATACCAAATTACTCTCGCCAATTTCAAAAGACTAGAGGAAGAAAGTAAGTCAAATGACAAATTTTTAAAACGACAGCTGCGAGCTAAAACTGAAGAACTAGAAGAGGTGACATCATCAAGTTCCATTCGACTGGATGCTGTTGATGCTAGTAGTAAAGGCATCATCAAGCAACTTAATGAAAATATAGAGGTACTTCAGGAAAGTTATTCAAAGTAAGTGTCTCTCTGTTTTTTCTACTTTAGTTATAGTTTTGCCAGTCTTTAATTCTTGTGAATTGTTTCAAATAGCCTACTTTTATTTTGCAAGTGATTCTTGGTGGTTCCTGTGTGTTGCAACAGATAAATGAAAAATAAGGGTGCTTCTTGAAGGAACATTAACAAAAGTTAAAACTGAACTCTGTAGCAATGCAGGAGCTTTTCTACTTAAATCACCAAAGGCTGTGTATTTAGGCCATTGACAAACTATCCATATTTTATGAAAAGGCATGTGGGCAAAAAGGTAAACTGCGTGGAATTGAATGCACACCGACTTGGTGGGCGGTGCTTCCCCCTTACCATCGGTAGCTATTACATGCCATAATCGCCTTGCAAACGTATAAACAGCCGGTTTTCCAGCTCACTAAAAGTTAATCCCATATGTAAAGACCTCACGTTTGTATGTTAGGAAAAATACAACTTACTTTAAAAATTTGTCATTTTTTGCTGTGAAAATTTGTAACATTTTTCAGAAGTACCTGGGATAATTTTAACACTTTCACAAACAGTAATGAAAGAAGTAGGGATGAGTTATACAAATTATAACTAGTTTGGTTTTATACATTAATATCTTTTTGGTCAGTTCTGTATTTTCATGTAACGCAAATATGATGGGATAAATTTTAAAGGTAATCGTTTGGTATTTAACGTTCAAAAACTTGTTTTTATACTTAGAATTAAAAGAAAATATAAAGTAGTAACTTTATATCAATATTTTGAGTTTTAGGTAATAATTTGATATATAATGTTAAAAATCTAAAAAGACATAGACATAAGACAAAGATACAAAAGTCATCACTGCTGCACAGTCCATAATAGGTACCAGTGATCCTTAGCATTTTAAACCATGAAGGTATAGGATTCAGTCATGTGAAATTTATTAGAGTAGTCATTAATGTTTGTAAATTGTAACATATATGAGCAAACAGTTGAGCCATTAATAAGAGAAGTATTGGCTATAGTATTCCCTTGATTCTCCACAATAATACATCCAAGGCTCATGCGAAAATTGGAAATTTGTGGATACAGTAGAAAACACTACAGATGTAAAATAAAATGACAACTTTGTAACATTGTAACCTTTTTTTCCTATTTTTTTACTAACTACACAGTACTGTACAGTATATATATGCTTATAAATAACACAGAATACAGTGTACTGTACAGTACTCTTTACAAATTTACAACCAAACTGTGCTGCATATTGCATATTGTATATAAATTTTATGAAAAGAGTGTAAAAATTAAATTCTCTCTCTCTCTCTCTCTCTCTCTCTCTCTCTCTCTCTCTCTCTCTCTCTCTCTCTCTCTCTCTCTCTCTTGCTTACATGTGAATAATGCCAGAACTGCTTATGTGAGCTAGACTTGAAAAATCTGTTCTTTATGAAGAATAACCAGAGACAGAAAGAGAAAGGCAAGCAAGCATATCAACATGATGCATGCATGTGTACATAAATACACACACTTGCATGTACATGTACACCTGTTGATTTTATATTGAACAAGTAGCTAACAATTAGTACTGCATTTTTGTACCTCATTAAAAATCTAATATTTCATTGAGTGTGTGCAGTGGTTATTAAAAACGTATTACAGCAATTGTTATTTATGAAATCTTCATGCCATCTGAAACACATCTAAAGCTACTAGAGCTTTGGGTATCATATGTCGTTGGTTGAAACCTTTGATAAATTTGTAATAAGAAAGAGAGAGAGAGAGATGCAAAACTACCATGATATATGATTGCCTAAGTTGAAGTAAATTATGATGTGTTTAGGACGAGGAAGGATTCTAAATTTTTGTATGCCATACCACATATATAGCAATAAAGGATAACCCAAATAAAGAGAAGAGCACATAAATGCACAGCAAGTATGCACTGTAGTTTACCTCAGTGTGTTGTATATGTGTATATGTAGTGGGGAAGGTATTCACTTCTTGTAAACTGTCTGTTGTATTGCGTGCTTTTACTTCCGTAAGAACAAGTTGCTCGATACAGGCAGTCCCTGGTTATCAGCAGCCTCGGTTACCAGTGACCCGGTTTTACGGTGCTCGTCTAGCGACGATGATAGCCAGATTTTCGTCACTGATCACCAGTTATTGGCGCTGCTAACCGGTTATCGGTGCCGATAACCAGGGATCAGTGCTATTATCGCCGATTTATGGTTAGCGGCAATTTTCAGTTATCGTCACGCCATCGGGGACGGAACCCCACCGATAACTGGGGACTGCCTGTATTTAACTATGTTAGAGCTTCACTGATCGCGTTCAGATGTCGGCTAACTTCCATATTTTCACAAGTGTTTCCTTTTATACATCTTGGGTCAAATGAAAATTGTTTCCCCTAAATACATTTATTTTGGGTTCAAATTATATATAAACTTTCCATCTTTTCAATTGGTAGATAGTTCTTTATTGGAGGGGTGGGTAGAGCTCTCGGCTAGCACGCTGTTGGCCCAGCGTTCAACTCTCCAACCGGCCAGTGAAGAATTAGAGGAATTGATTTCTGGTGATAGAAATTCATTTCTCGTCATAATGTGGTTTGGATTCCTCAATAAGCTGTAGGTCCCGTTGCTAGGTAACCAGTTGGTTCTTAGCCACGTGAAATAAATCTAATCCTTCGGACCAGCCCTAGGAGAGCTGTTAATCAGTGGTCTGGTTAAACTAAGATATACTTTTTCTTAGTGACTGAGTCTTTATCTTAAAAGGCACATTGTAAAATTTTTGGATCCAGAAATTTTATATAAGTTCACAAGACACTTCGAGCTTTCAATGTCACTTCTCCACACATCTCACAAACTCCTTGCCCTGATGCCTTTTTCTAACTGGCCCTGCTTCCAGAGTCTTCGTATATATGGGTATCCATTTGATGCCGAAATCTGGTATAATTTTCTCAACTTTTGTCCAGATGGGCTTCCCTTTTCCATTAATGTTTCATGCTTACTTATCAGTACATTTCGTTCAGCGGTTGTCGATTAATGTTATGGTGTGCAAGAGGTCACCAGGCGAGGTCAAGATCTCAGTTAGTTTTTTTTTATAGCATAGTCGCTTGTTTCACCCTCAAGGAGTTATCTTCTATGGTTTACCAGAGCTCCTTGGTGACCAAACTAATATCAAAGAATTCTCCTCCAGTTGGTCTTTCTGGCCAGGTATTGTGTCGTAATGATTAACATTTTAACACGTGATGGAGTATATAATGGACTCAAAGATAAGAGGGCACTTTCCCTTATCTTCAGCAAAGCTGAACCCAGTTTTTCAAACATCAAAAGAACCTGCAAGAAAGAGAAGTGACTATTGCGCATGTGCATCCGCCCTCTTGTTTACAACAGGGCTGTTAAAAGACCAAGGAGCCATTATCTCTGTTTGGTCTATAGCGAACGGTTCAGGTCGTTACCAGCTCTCTGAAAAAAATAAAATTTTTTCTCCATTTTTATTATCGAAGATCATGGAAACATCAAAAATAGCAAGATAATCCGGAAAACCCTCTGGTTGATCGAAAAGTAACCACAAAATGTCACGGAATCTTATAGATAAATCGCCATAAATCCCAAAATACAAATTATAAAATATTAGTAATACACTAGAATTATAGCTCAAACCCCAGTGACTAAATTCTTTGTTCATCTACCCAAAGTTCCCAGAGAAATGTCAACTGCCAAATCCCAGCCCAGTAGTAGCCACAGCCGGCTTAGATCTACCTGTCATTTAGATAAACCAGCCATTTTTTGAAGTAAAATAAGAATCCAATGGAAAACATCATTGGCTTTTATAGTTACAGAGCTTTGACAGAATCAACAGCCATATGCCAAAAGTGGCTTAAGATGATGATAATAAATCCTCTGGATGAATGGGAGAAGAAGCCCAAAAACCAAAATATGATTCAAAAGTTAAAACTCTCACTATATTAGATATTGCAATAAACTAGAACTATAGTTTAATCCCCCAGCATCAGAATCACCTGTCAATCCTCCATATCCTGAGTTGAGCTTCAGACTGTCACTGATGGGCCGGAGTTCACTTCCCGACCAGCCCATGAAATATAACGAAATTTATTAGATAAATTGCCATAAATCCCAAAAATATAATTACAATATATCAGATTAAACTAGGATTATAGTTTAACTCTAGTAAATCAGAATCACTTAGCCACGTGCCCAAAATAAATCAATCATTTCTTCGAGAAGAAGACACTAAAGAGCTGCTTTAATCAGCTCAGTGGTAACCATAAAACTAATAATACTTAACTAGAATTACTTAATGCCCTATTGGGAATTAACAGCCAGCGTTGCCAACGCTGCAAGTAAAATCTTGTCACTTGAGCTGCAACAAACTCTATTGGCAACGAGAAGTAACTACAAAATGCGCCAACACTCCTACTAAAATCAACCATTGTTCCCAACGTATGAATTTGTTTATCAGCAGTGTGAGGTTTAGTTCATTGGCCGAGTGACCTTGTATTTTTACCATCTGGTGTTCAACCTCATTGTATTTACCGGTTTCTTCTAGTTTTTCTGAAAAGTAGATGGAAATGTCACTAAAACTTTAGATAAATTGGTTATCACTTTATTTCACCTTCTGAAACTTTATTAATTTCGACATCGACCTCGAGAGAGATGAATGCTGGCTCACATTTATTAGTGCCAAGAAAATATTGTAAATTTGAGACACGAGCATAAAATATTGTCAATTTAGTATGTAGGAAACTTTATCAATTCAGTAGTGTGCAGACTCATTGAGATTAATGTTGAAAATATCAAGAGATGGAGGGATTAATCTGAAAATATGCACCTTTGGTTAGTAATTTGGGTTAAATGCAGAGTCGATTCTAATTGCCATTTAGGTGTGAGAGATTTTCTATTAAGCAGATCAATGAGAAATTTAATCGATTCAGTAGGTGGTCAAACAGATAGCTTAATAAGTTTCATGAGACACAGCCTAGTATGGAAAATTTGAGCTAGAAGTTTATTTTGCAGACTATGATAGTAGTCATGTGTGACCCAAAGACAGAAGTCCTTCAACAGTGTGCCTGTTCCAGAACCAGGTTAATGAGGGTGCTGAGGCTACGGCCCATAAAACCACAAGCCTCCAGATAGTAGGGTATCCTGTAGAAGTATTTAAGGAACAGGTCGCTAAAAAAAAAAACCTAACAACTTGTATTATTGATAAATTTAATGTTGATAATGTCTATCAGAATCACATGATAGGTGTGATAAAGAATAGGTTTGGGTTAGATATATTATGCAAAATTTGAGTCGTTCTCCTGACGGGTTCCAGTTTGGCTTTAAAATGTAAAAAGAGTTTACTCCTAAATCACTTCTTTCGGTCTGGCTTAGTCTGAAGTCAGTGTTTCAGTTATATGGTGCAGAAAACTTCAGCTTTTGAACTCAAACTCCGACTGTTTCTGAATATCCACTGTAACCTGTGTTTTTATTCCTAGCCGTGAGCAACGCACACGTCCATCTGGCTTTGACGTAGTTTGTGGAATCCGAGAGTTGGATGTAAGTGGAATATAAGACGGACTGGGTTTTTTGACGGGTACAGACCTTGGTGAAGATTATTTTTTGAATGGTTTCTCTAACATTGGCCTAAAGGTCCAAGAGTGTCCAGAATTCATGCTTTGGATATGTTTCAGGATTATTGAGGGGGAATGGTCCGGTGTGCAAGCAGAAGAAAGAGTTCAAGAAATTAGTTAGAGGGGCTTCATCTCCGCCCTTACATTATCTGTTGCTCCATCTTTTCCAGCCTCCTCGGCGATCCTCTGCTGACCAGAGACCTTCCCATCCATCTTCCATAAACCTCTTTTTTTATTTGTTCGTCCTCCTCTCAGGTAACTTATTTTTGTGTGTCTGCTATTCCTCTGCCTCCTGCCTTTCCTAGACGATCCTGAAAATAAAATGATCATCCAATAGAGGAAGCAAGACAGGGGATGAACTACTTGGGTTCACGAATCCCGACAGGTGTGGGTGCGCAGCATTCCCAGGATCCATTTGGCAAGTGGATGATTCGAGACATTAATAAAAAGTGTAGGCAACCATGATACCCGTGAGCACACTTCGCAGCAAGATCGTGACAGGTGGGGACCAGGAACCCAAATTTATAAGAATGTATTGTTATGGCAACAATCAATTATCATTCTTATTTATATCATTTTGCACTAATTACACCCAAAATAAAATTAAAACCATAGAATTCATTGTAACACAGTCTTGAAGTCCCTTTACTTTTTTATGTAACTAAAACTTTGAAGGCCCGTTTCTCAAACATAAGTTTGCCTTTAAAATGCATCTCCTCCCTAGGCATGACTAAACTAAATGAAATTTAAGCATCTGTACATGGTTTAAAACAAAGCTTTTATTTTGCACGTCTGATTTTTACAATTTTTTTCTGTAATTTTCTGGAAAATTTCATTAAAAAAAAATCATATCTCGAAAAATAATTGAAAAATCAAAAATCTAGCTTTAATATCATCACATGTGTTTTAGGAAGCGGTTCAAATCTACATCCAATAAAACTAAAAGGCTCTTGCAGATGCATTTTTGAAAATGGTCAGGTTTTTTGGGGTTCGAAAAATGCTCTGCCATGTCCCTTCAAACCTAAGGTCACTGAACAAATTTTTTTTTCCCAAGGGGTCTGGCTCACCAGGCGAATGCTTTAACAAACGGCTTCATCAACAACCTTTGTTTGAAAGTCGGAAACCAGCGATCCCCTCCGTAATCCGGACGTTCACAAGAGGGGATGTGCATGCTCAACACCACTTCTCTTTCTTGCTAATTTTGTTCTTTTGACGATGACGTGGGCCAGTTGACGAAAATGGTTGTGCCCTCATATCTCCAGTGTCCAATTATGCATCGTGGAGGGTACATGTTATAATGTTAGATCATTGATTGATCACTTGCCTCTCTCTAAAAGAGCCAGTAAGAGCAAGGGAATTCTATGGAATGAGATTTGGTCACCATAAATCTCTGGTAAATCATAGAGTAACTCCTTGAGGACTTCTGTTATTTATAACTTGTAAAACTATTTTACCTTGTCCAAACTTCGTGTAGAGCTGGAGGAATAGTACTTGTGCTCCTTCTGTGAGGATTAGAACTTCTTTTCCTTCATATAATGGATTTACTGTGCATTCTATCCTGGTGCTTTCTCCTGGTTTAAGTCTTAATTCCCTATCTAATTTCAGGTAAGTTTCCTGGGTATATTCTAGGTTATTACTGATAAGTTGTACATTTGTGTTACATACTTGATATCCATTTTTTGTGTTATCTTTTTTTAAGATAAAGATACTTTTCAGCAAGGAGGTTTTCTGAGTTTTGTTTCTTCTTCTAATCATTTTACATAGTGGTATTCTACAGTTTCTACTTCCTTCTAATCACTAATTGTTCTCTGGTGACGATACAAATTGGATTCCTCATCTAGGAACCATAGTTCGATAACAATTGGCCCTTTGTTGTAAAGTTTATTTGCTGGTTCCCGTATGAATCAATTAGGTTGTTATTGGCTGGTGCAGAGCCAAAATGTTTTCTAAATCACAGACAAGACAAAACACAGTTTTATGTCTAGACATCTTTGGTCATTTTTTTGAAGGCAGTTTGAGTAATTCCACAAATGAAAAAATTTGCATAAATATTGGAATATTCGAAAAAAAAATCGTATACAGATTAATCGGCTGTAATACAATGCACATAAGCATAATGAGTTAATTTTATTTCGGTGTCTTCACAACTAAACATACAGTTTAATCTAGAAGATTCAGTGGAACAATCAAAGCAACATGATCAAAATATTTGCACAAAATGCAAGTAGTGGTGATCATACATGGACGTAAGAAAATATTTTTTCAAATTCACCAGGAATCAATTGTATGGTAGAACTTGTGTTTGTTGAGAAATGAAGCTGACACACGGGATTGAATATTTGTTGGACTTTTTAAGTGTTTGACTCACATGCAGTTTAACACCATTTGGACACGCCAATGCAGTCCCTAAACATACTCAAAGCAAGGCCCCAATAGCTGAATTGTTAATGACAATTGAATGAAGCGCTACAGGGCTTGGGCTTATTTTTGTTAGCAGGCTGAAGCGCGCTTTTCGGGATATAAAACAGCCATGTAACAACTAATATAGGATGATTTAAAGGTTGGCGAATGACGTTGGGTGATTTCTGAGATGTTCACCTCGAGGATTACTGTGTGCAGCGCTGAAGGATGATATTTTTTTAAAAATTCACCATAAATCAAAATAGGTGCGAGGATAGAGACTTCCAATTTGTTACTAATCGTCGGTATGAGTTGACGGCGTCAGGCTGAATGTAGAGTTCCAGGGTCCAGTCGTGCGGTGGGTCATTTCGGAGGTCAGAGTTACTGTTGCTCGTGGTTGAGGCTGAGTGGGCGGTTAAGTGATTTATGGAAAATATTCGTCAAAACCGATCGGACTTCTGACAACATCAGCTCGCTCAGGACACTGTATTCACCAGTGAAATTGCGCAGGTTTTCATGATATACTGGCTTTATGTGTTATCTAGTTATTGCTGATGCAAACTGACGATCAACATGACAGAATTTCTGAGGATGTTTGTTATTGGCTGGTGTGAGGAAAATTGTTTTTTTTTTTCAGACAATTCAAACCATGTTTCGACATCTTGCTTGCTAGACAAACTTTGCGATTTGAAGACATAATAAAGGTACATGATTGACAAAACATATATCAATGGAAGGCCAGGAAATTGCATTTTTTACCATTTGCATGTTAAAGTTGAGACAGATTAAAATGCAATGCAGTAGTGTGATTTGTGTGAAATTTCGAGACGTTTGGTGTCTTCAACACAGGAACATTTCTGTTGTTTGATACAGAAGATTCGGTGGAACATTTCCATGATCAAAAGCTTGCATGGTAACGATTAATATAAAACAGTGCAATCGTTGCGACAGTAATGGTTAAAAGAATTTTCTGACAGGAATATTGTATGGAAAAAAGTTGCGTTCCAAAAATCGTTGGTGGCCACGGGAGGTCGAAATAGCAGGATGCTTTGTTCAATTGATTGCAAAAATGAAGACTCACATGACGTGTGAATAGGACTGCCAATGTACGAGGTTTAGCTTACAGGTGCATTTTCTCCATTCAGTCTTATTCAAGGTAACCCGAAGGTTATTGTGGCAGTTATCGTGGTTTCATGAAAATCTTTCCAAATGATAAAAAGCTCCATGGGTTGCCATTAACACGCTTAGTTTCCGGAACTTAGTGCTCATTTTCAGACGTTAAAACTTTATGTACCCGGCTAAACTACTTCTCAGTGCGACCGCATTCGACACCATTATTATCCCAAAATTTGCGTGCTGTACCTGAGTTACTGCAGGGCGACTGTGAAAAGTTTTCAGCTAGATTCACCCATAAATCGAAAATATTGTGTCTAGAGATTTCCAATTTGTTGGAAAATGAACCTGTACATACTTGAATATTACTAGAATGTAGAGTTTTAGCTTACAATTGCGTTTTTCGACCATTTCGGTCAAGTCAAAGTTGACGAAGGTTGAAATTTTTTAGTCGAAAGTCGGGAGGGTATTTCCATTTGGCTATTGCCAACAGACAATTTTTAGTCGCGTATGATAGCGTCCAATAGGCGTTTCCAGGGTTAATAAATCTGCAAATGCAAAATGGATTCCCCCTTGCTACTGGGACCTTTTCCTTAAGTGGATTCTTCTTTAAAGGTAAATCAATTTCTTCTACTAGTTCGATTTTGTTTCCTTGAACATCTGTGATTAAGACAGTCTACCAAGGGGTTTAAGCTTTTGTACGGAGAAATATGCCTGGTACCTTTTCAGACATTATATTCTTAGGGTTTCAGTGTCAAGAAATGACAATTTGTATTCTAAATCAACATGGGTGGGGAACACAGGTCTACCACTGTATTAATTTCTTACATTAACTTTGCTAATACACTTAGTTTGGCTTAAGGTTGATGCTCTAGTCTTTTCCTCTACTAAGTAGGAATGTCCATGACACCAGCAGTACAAAAATTTACTGTCAAATCATCTGATATTTCTTGGTCTGGTTGGTATACTAGACTTGCAGCTTGGTCATCGTTCTGATCTCTGCTCTTTCCCAACAGCAAAGCTAACCTAAACAGATTATGGCAGTTTTCATTTGTTATTACCTTTTGACCTCCTAAAATCGCTGACCCTGGAGTGTCTGCAACCAAATGGCTCCATTCCTTGAAATGGCTAAATAACTGAGGATTCATTCTGGGATAGTTTCTTTTGTCTGCTCTTCATCCTTGAACTATCTTTGCAAGACTGATAACAGGATCTGTTTTGCCTACTTTGGAATATATTCTCCTCAGGTATTGCTATAGTTCTTCCCAATTCTTAATTCTTCTGCTGTATAGGCACTAGAATGAATGTAACATCCTATATCTCCTTACAGCAAATTTAGATAGGCTTTGGCTTCATTTAATTTGTCTGTTTCTGTTCCAGCCATGTTTTTCAAATGGGTTTCCACTTGCTCAATCCATGTTTCTAAATTACAAGCATCGTGTTCTCCTTTCCTTCCCCAAAATTTGATAATATGGTCACTTGCATGTGATTTAGCAGCAACCTTGGAATTTGTGTTTGAAGGAGCTGAAGGAGTAGGAGTACAGTAAACTAGGTATTTGTCGGGATGGTCGTTCTTCGCACGTCCACGAATAGCTAAAATCCGGAGGACTTAAAAAACCAAAAAAACTAGAACTGCCTATTTTGATAGTTTAAACAATAAAAACCCTCTAAAATGTATACCTGAGTATTTTTAATAGTTTATCCTGAAAAAGTGCATTTAGTCATGAAAATGATATGAAAATACAGTAATTAGTGAATATTTCTCAGTGAAAAATACCGCGAATAGGCAAATTTTCTGCAAATAATGGGTATATACGTTCCACAGAGAAATCCGCACATATGTGAGTCTGCGAATAGTGAGACCGCGAATACGGGGGTTTACTGTACCATTTTCAATTGTTTTGTTTGACTTCTTGTATGAACAGTTCTTAATTTTTTATTGCATGCCAATCTCTTTCTGTCCATTTACTCATTAATGACAAGTAAATTCTTAAACAAAATATAACTGAATTGTGATTAAGTTATGGGAGTAATATCTCAAAAAAATGAAAGATAAACCAGGTCTTAAAAATCACACAAAAAAAATCGTAAACACAGCCACCTGAATTAAAGTAAACTTAAAAATCACTTATAATTTACAAAAAAAAAATTCTAAACATTTCCCTTAATTGCAATAAAAGAAAATAAAACAAAATATCATACAGGTTAGTAAATACAAATATTGGAAAAGTCCTAGTAATTGATTAGTACTAATTAGTAAAACAGGAAAATTTGTTGCCAAAGAATTTGAGTATCTAATGAATCTCAGTGTACAAGTCTTTTGTGTTTTGGAAATGTCAAACAGAAGTTTTCACATCATGTTAGCTTTAGTAAAATAAATTAAATCTTATGTATGTGTATTTATGTAAGGATATTCAAATCTGGGCGTCTTTCTGTGGTCGTACAATTTTCTTGGCTGCCTTACTTGAATGGAGACGTCAGGAAAACGTGTAACTTTTTGCGTTGGTGTTGCTGTTTTTCTCTCTCTCGCTGATTGCAAAGGAAATGAGCGCGTTTTTCTTCTACATTGGCCGCTATGTAAAATTTCTCTCTCTCTCACCGAGTGAAACTGTGTATCTTCTTGAATTCAGTCGTAAAGTTTGTCTTCTACTTTTATGTTTGATGTACTAATATTCTTTCTTCTTCAGGAAAATCAATAATTGTGGAGCTTCTCTGTGGCTAAATTGTCTTTTAATTTTTAAACTCTTAATTTTCGGAGTGGAGATTTGCATGTGGAGTGACTGAATCTTCGGTGGAACACTTTTAATTGGTTACACTTTGTAACTGTCTTTATAAGCGAAACAACTTTCACTTACTGTATTTTGATATTGTCAATCTTGTCTTATTACAAACTTTGCTAGACCAGCAGAGGTTGATCTTTGCTGGCAAACAGCTTGAAGATGGTCTGCAGATTTAGGGACAGCACACATCAATTACCTCTTATTGTTGCCGGCTGTGGAGTTCGAATAATCCCCTAAGCTATCACCAAATATTCTGCAGTGGGGAAGGTATTCACTTCTTGAAAACTGTCAGTTGTATTGCGTGGTTTCACTTCCGTAGGAACAAGTTGCTCGATATTTAACGATGTTGGAGCTTCACTTATCATGCTCAGATGTTGGCTATCTTCCATATTTTCACAAGTTTTCCTTTTATATATCTTGCGTTAAATGAAAATTGTTTCCCCTTAAATACCTTAAATACATTTATTTTGGGTTCAAACTATGTATAAATTTTCCACCTTTTCAATGGGTAGAAGTGACCGAGTCTTTATCTTAAAAAGTACATTGTAAAATTCTTGGACTTAGAATTTTACTTAGTCTATGAGCATTCAGAAATTTTATATAAGTTCACAAGACACTTCAAGCTTTCACTGTCACTTCTCCACACATTTCATACACTCCCTGCCTTGATACCTTCTAACTGGCCCTGCTCCCAGAGTCTTCTTATATATGGGTATTCATTCGATGCTGAAATCTGGTATAATTTTCCCATGTTTTGTCCTGATGGGTTTCCCTTTTCCATTTATGTTTCATGTTTACTTGTCTATACATTTCGTTCAATGGTTGTTATTGAGTTAATGCTATAGTGCGCAAGAGGTCACCAGGCGAGGTCAAGATCTCAGTTAGTTCTTTTTGCCCAATGCTGTAGGAGATGAACATTTTAATTCGTATGGCCGACGATCGTTCAAACTCAGCACCTGGGATCGCTTAGTTAGTTCTTGCCCTTTTCTATTTTCCTCTCTCTGTCTTTATCAGTGATTTTCTGTATGCCCTCATGCGTATGTTAAGATATTTAGTTTATTCAGTTATAGACTCGATTCCATTATATATACTGTATATGTAATCATACATGTACATTTACACCTGCTTATATACACAGAGTGAGTTACTGATGGGCAAGAAAAGTTCCTGTGCAACGCAGCTTAGCAGTTTACACCAATAAGTTAGTATACTTTGTAATTTGCAAAGATTTTTCAGTTTGCTGGTAATTCAACTTCTGAGAAGCTTATTTTATTTCGGATGAATCTTACCTACCGTCAAAGTTAGCTTATAGTATCTCTGCGCCGATAGGCAAGTCAGCATTCAAACAAAAGATCGAATGGCTGCCCAGATGACTGTGTAGTATACCTGTTCTCCCCCAGGTGTATTTGGAATGTTTTAGCTCTTGTAAGATTTCTCCTTGCTGCCATTGCGTATAGGCACTTGTTGGTATTTCATGGCTGTTTGCTGCTATCACAGGACTGTACATTTATTTTTGCTAGGATGCCTCCACTGGAATCAAGGCTAAGAACAACAGGTTCTGTAGGAATGATTACTGTGTCAGCAGGATGTTGATTTTTTAAAGAGATACTCACTGTTTATGCTGGCTGCAATGGTATAAAGTGTGATCTTGAGAATAAATGTAAGGAAGTAGGGATCTTCGAAGGACTTTCTGCTTAAGTTCGTTAGTATAGGAAGAGAAGGGAAGCAGATAAATTGCGAAAGCAGTTAGTTAGGTCAGGTTATCAGCCTATCATTTTTCCCCCTTCTCCAGGTCCTTCTTCTGTAGTTGTCCATACTCAGTCTAGGCTTTTCTTTAGCTAATGCGTTAGTTAATACTGAGGCTTCCTCTTTAGCTCCAACTTCTGCTCCCCTTTCAGTTCAGGACAAGTGTATTGAGAGTTTAGAACAGGAAGTAAACCTTATTTTGGTCAGTACAAGATTTGTCTGAATTGGTTAGGGAACCAGTCCAGGTACCCTCATAGTGTGCGATCATTTTCACATTTGAGGTGTCGGTGCCCTCACCCATGTGTAGCCTGAGCCAAGGACTGCCCTGCAACAGTTGGAAAAGTCCGCTGCCAGGGAACCGGGTCGTTTCTCAGGGCAGTGTGGTTCTGTGCCCTCCATCACCTGCCTCTCTGCTTTTCATGCTTGTAGTTTCATATACCGTAATGAATTTAAGATCGTTTTGGTAAATGTTAATCTTCGCTGGAATGGGCACCTAGTATGAGGTTGTTAGCACTGACAGGACTAATTATGTAGGTATAAGTAGACAGTTTCATTTAAAATAATGTGCCTGTAGCAAGTTTTACTTATTCTGATGTTAGGTCGACTCAGTCGATTGTTTAACCAATCTCTTCATCTCTTGCTCGTTCTAAATCCATGTCTACTAGCCTATTCCTCTTTCTTCATCGAAATGCACTTGTTTGTTCTTACGTGCTTTTTCTTTTGCTATTGGCAAATCTCTTACTTCTGCCTCGATTAATGTTTCTCTTTCCAAATCTACCGTGATTACAGCATCTTCAGCTGTTTCCAAGGTAGATAATATTCTAGCTGCATAGTTTTAAGGATGTGTCGCATGGGAATAATCTCCAGTTGTTATAACTCCTCTTCCCTCCACCTCCCACATTTCCCATTTTCTTTTGGGCCCCCTTTTCTTTCACACAGCTGACTCGTGTGGACTTAGCTGAGTTGCTTCAGACTGCATTTCCCTGTCCCTTTTTCATCAAGCGTGGATACGATGCTGGTACTCTGCTGCTGTCACCACCTATCTCCAGTGTCTCCTGCCGCCCTCTGGTGGAAGAAGAGTTTGAATCGGAGGATCTCCTTCAGTTTGATTGGTATTTCCTGGAGCCTTGTGCTTCACTGTATCCTAATTTAGTTGAGGAAAGAGACATCTTTTAAGTATTTGGAGAAGAGAGCCCAAGCTTTCTCCTTCGGTTAGAGTGCTTTTCGTAAGTTTAATCGTATTTGGGTGCACAAAGCTCCCTTTAGGTCTGCCTGGGCTTGTCTTCTGGTTTTTTATAAAGTCACATAGCACCACCTCTTGTGATACAGGTGCTTAAAACGTCTTCGGTAGAAGTTTTGGCTTTCGTGTGAAGAGGCGAACTCAAGACTGACAATGCTTTGGACATGCTGAAAAGGAGTCTCAGTTTAGATTATTGGAGTTTATATCTTTTGTATTGAACTTTTCCTCAGTATATTGCCTCTTCTCTGCATCAGCTTAGAGAGGTTGGGGCGCCAGCTTAGGGAGTTTGCGAAGCCAGCTTTAAGGGTTTTTGGCACCAGCGGGTGTTTAACAAGGAAAAATGTTAGTTTTAAACCTGTTTCTGATGCTGCAGGCTAATGTTCTCATGCTTATATTAACTCGGTTTGGAAGAAGTGAGAACACTTATGCTCCTATCTGTAGTAAAGGCTTATGCTGCGCAAGTTAAGACAATAAGGAAGGATATATTGGTACAAGTCATGTTTTATACCTTTCTGGTATAAGTCCAGCCCACAGGTTCTGGTAGATGGCCAATTGCAAGCCTCTGGCATGCTTGGAGAGACTTGGGAGCAGAACCTTATGTGCTGGCGGCAGTGAAGGAGAGTTATGATTCATTTTAAGTTACCCCCCACTAGTTTAGTCTTCTATAACTGTTCCTTTGTCTTCTCCAGCAGAAGTCTCTCATTCTTTAGTAGGAGGTTGTAAATTAGAGAGAATGAAATGGACCAGGCGGTAATTCACTGGGATTTTACCTCTTGATTTTTTCCTAGCTCCATAAGCAACTGGAGATTGGCAGCCATTTTTGGACACATTGAGACTGAATAACTTTACATGTTTGTATCCATGCCTTTTGGTTTTTCCTTTATGATTTTAGTGACTTTCCAAACGATCAGATGTTTTGGTGGGCGAGCAGAAGACATTTTTCTCCTACCAGTACATCTTTAGTCACACAAGTTCCTTCAAGGTGTATGTACAAAGGAGGTATTGCTGTTCAAGGTGCTTTGTTTGGGCTCGTGTACAGTGCCTCTATAAGTATTCATAGGGAATTTATTGCCCATAGATGGATGGTGATGATTTTTGGGAGCAAGAAATCTTTTCTACCGAGTCAGTGGTTCAAGTTGGCCAACTCTGGCGACAGTATTCCAAAGACCAAAGATCTGTTGCCTCACCTGGCTCAGTGTCTGTGCATTATGATTTTTAGTCAACTACCCTAACTCTGCTTCCTGAAGAATTTTAGCCTTGAAGGAAGCTTCCTAAGCGGTAAGGGCTTTCTTTGTTAGGAAACATGGCCTCACTGGGGATTTTTTCAGAATAATCAGGCTCAGTTACATTACAGTCTCGGCATAAGAGATTACAACTTACAGTTAATGTTCATTAAGCTTGTAAGTAATCCAGGACCATCTTGTTGACTAGTGTCGTTAAAGTCATAGTGGAAAGATTGCTTCTCTGAGTGAAATGAACAACATGATATTGGTTTGATAATTCATTCTGCAGAAAGGCAGTGTTTTTGGCAATTGAGAGGTCAGAAAGAACAAAACTACCTACAGAGTGGCCATTACATCCGCAAGTTCGACAGTTGCTGTGGGATTAGAGGAGTGCTCAAATGTAGACTTATTAGCATGCAGATGAACAGGAACAACGAGTTGATTACTACCCCTTTGAGGGCCCTCAGGCTGATTCAGACTTACAGGCCTGCCACCTCTATCTACTCTCAGGAAGTATTGAGCAAATTTCAAGTACAAGAATAGTAGCCTCAGAGCAAATGATTTTCAAACTTTCTAGCTCTCTTGGTAGATGTCTCTCTTATTCTTCAATTATGGAGAAATCGACTCAAACTACAGAATTCCATGCACTTCCACCAACTTCTGCATCCTACATTTAACAGCTTGGAGACACTCGACTGTCTCCTCCCAATAAGGGGATTTTCAAGGGTATCATGGACTCCATCCGTAATCAAGTGGAAAACAACCGTGGCCTTGTATCAGAAGCAGCGGTTTGTGTATTGCACAGGGCACTGGTCTAGAGGAATTTTCAGCACCTGGAACCATGTAGACATCAGAGTTTCTCAGATTTCTTAGATATAGTAAGACTTTTTGCTGTTTGCTTTCAAGGTTATCGTTCCATACTTTCATCGGTATTGCATCATGTGCTATTAGATCTGGCTAATGATCATCACCTTAAGGTGTTGAGATCAGCTGAGATTGAAGCCCCTTTGAGTCAATATCAGTCTCTCTCTAGAATTTAGAGGCAGGTCTAAGTTTTATTTGCAGATTCTTTTGAGCCTGTGGAATGAGTTTCATTGAATTATTTACTGTGAAACCTCTTTTTATTTAGCACTGTTGGCAGTTAAAAGAGTAAATTTATTGCAAGCACTCTCCTTAAGGCTGTTGTAAAGGGAATGCTATTTTATCTTTTTGTCTTAGAGCTTTGAATAATGTTAAGACTAAGTTTTTCAAAGAGCTGGTGGGGAAGAAGAGGAAACATTTCTCTGTCCTGTTGGGGGCAATTAAGGGATTTTGACAAAGGAAAAATCTATTTCTTGGGGAAGACCTGTGTCACCCGGTGAAATAACCATTAAGCACTTATTTCTAGGTATAAGTATTGCTAAAAATACCAGAAAAAAGCTATCAGGAATGCTAGTTTACACCCCCAGTTCGATCATCTATTAATCAAAATAGATGTGGTATACACAAAGGGTGAGTGTGTGTTGCCACTGCCACAGGCCTCTGCCCTGTAGAGATTCCCAATCTCAAAAACCCTGGAAAGTGAGGGGCCGTCACATACCCAACGCTCACTGCCCAGCCAACCAACACCTCAGCCGCCATCTTGGTCTCATTCCAGGTTAGCACCCACCCCCCAAGCTTGGTATGTCTACTGGGGGGGGAAACGGAGAATATGGGTGTGTCACCGGGTGACACAGGTCTTCCGCCAGAAATAGATTATTCCTTTGTCAAAATCCCTTTTCTGGGCTTTGACCTGTGTCACCTGGTGAAATAACCATCTAGCACATATTTCTAGGTAAATTCATTGCTAAACATACCAGAGAAAAAGCTAAATGCAATGCTGGGATTACTACCCCCAGTGAACTCCATAAATGGAGTCGTATAGGAAAGGAGTGAGTGTTGCCACTGCCACCGGCCTCCGCCCTGTAGAGATTCCCAATCTCAAAATCCCCGAAAGCGATGTGCCGTTATATATGTGTTATTTACATATTTACATATTCAACTCCTTGTCGGAGTTTTTTATTTCGAATTACCCTTTCCCTGGTGGGGCGGGTCTTCGGCTTTATCTTAGGCTATGAGGTTTTTCCCCCTCTCCGTCTTTGTGATCATAATTCCTTTTTTCCTGGTCTCATTCCTCCTCCAGCGAGCGGGTATATTCTCTGAGATGGTACTGTTATGCTAATGATATTTTCTAATGTATACGATAACGGATGACATTTATATTTTGGATTAATATTGTTACGATTTAATGTAAAAGTCAAGCCATTTATCTACCACCCGCGTTCCATATGTCGCGAGTGGTTTGCCGCTCATCTACATGAGGTCCTTTTATAATTTTATATTTCACGGATATATATTAATTGTGTTATGTTCACACATCGTTTGGTTAACTTTTAGTGGTACTTTAGTCAGATAGTTCCTGTTTTGGGTCTCTAGGCTAGTCCTTCCGGCCGCTGATCGGTCTCGGAATGTTAGCCCACAGAGTGTTAGACTCCTTACGGCTCTTTGCTCCCTACTCCCCCGACCAGGTCGTTTGAGGCTTGGAGGAGATATGGGTGGGTAGGCGAGTCCCACATTGTTGGCCCTCCTGACTGTGTCGTCTGGTTCGGATAGGTGTTATTAGGCCTATGATTTTCCCACCCTCTTGGGTTCGTGGGTTACGCTAGAATAGCGAGGGTCTTCTCATTCGTAGCCTACTCCTGTCCGAGCTGTCGGTGTCGGGGAGGCAACCATTCGTACGTCTTCCCTCTCCCCCTCCCCCTCCCCTCCTCCCACCTCCCCTTCCATCCCTCGGCTTGTCTTCCTACCCGTGTAAAAATTGTCATTGGGAAGCGAGCCTGGGGTGAGGTTGCTCTGAGCCTTTTTAAATGGTCGCTAGCCTAACCATTCCTTACCCTTCCTTTGCATTGGGTGGTTTTTCCCTAGTTCTCCTGCGACAGGGACGCCCGATCTCTTTGACCGGCATCCTGTGGGGAGTTCTATCGGTATCTGGGGGTGCTTTCCACTCCTGGCCACCGCTAATTGATTACCACCACTTTGCAACCCCTTAGCATTTGGCGTGTAACCCAGTATTCTCCCAGCGTTTGGTTGTCGTTCTCCCATGACCGACACCCCGTGGGGGTTATATCGGCGTCCAGGGGTGTCCCCACCCATCTGGCCACGCAGGTTCCCACCACTTGGCTATTTCACCCTTTCCCTAGCATCAGACGCAGCGTGACCGAGTTTCTCCCTGCCCAGGGACGTCGTTCTCTTAAGACCGACACCCCGTGGAGAGTTCGTTCGGTGTCCAGTTAGTGTTATCCACCTAACTGGCCTCCGTCGTGTCCACTCTTCTGCTAGCATTTATTGTCCTTGTTTTTCCCTGTTCGATATAACTAGAACATCGACCATAGGCCTAGGAATCTATCTTGACTTTGCCAGGTCTTACCTCCGATGAGTTGTCGGGTCTCCCGTTACCCCTTTCTCATGTAACCACTCCGGTGGGTATGATGTGTGAGTGGGACGGCTCACCACGCCTCCCCCGCCGCCACCATAAGCATGGTGTAACTCGATTCCCCGACATCGAAGCGGAGTTTTATAACCAATGTATTATAACCATTGTTTTTGGCAAGTACTCCTTTTTACTAGTTGTTAACCATTCCGTACTATGTCTTTACCATATCTGTACGGACTGTGTCCGAAGTATCTATGCAATCTGTTATATTGTTTATGACGCATGATCCTAGGATTAAGGTTTACTATTAGCACCGAATTACTCGGCGGTCCTTAACATTTTTACTTGTATCATTTGTATATCATCCCCTTATAATCCGAATTGCTCCGCGGGTCTGACCAGACCGTTTGCATGCTCCGTTAGTCATTTTAGATTAAGGTTCTCATCTCCGCGACCCTACTCCGGCAGCCTTATTAGCATACTCATGTATCATCTGTCCACTTACAGATGGTACGTTGTCAGGAGACCTGGGTGCAGGGCGGTCCTCCAGCAGCCCTGTGGACATGAAGTGTGTCGCTCACACCGGCCGCGCGGTCCACGTGGGGACCTGATCGTCTGGCACCCAGGCGGCTGAGAGTGTGCTACATCTTTACGAAAGTGTTGATGTTGATGAGTCGGTAAGCTGCATGTCCGCTAATCGTTATTCTCCCTTGATTTTTGTGGCCTTTATTGATATATATATATGGCAGTTGGAGATTTTGTTAGTAAGCACTTCTGTTCTTTCAGGCTGACCGCAGCTCCGCGACTCTTCGTGTCGACCCTCAAGACCTGGGTCAGTGGTTTTGGGAGGAACGTCGCGTCGGGAAGCCCTACGTTCTTTCAGAGGAGCTCTGCAATCTCCTCTACCCGGCGCCCAGATCTCAGCGGCCGTCCTGAATGAGGTAGCCCCTTGATCGCTGGGACCCGTGAGATGACGGAGCCCTCCCAGGAAGAAGAAGCCATCTGCGGAGAGGTAGCGGAGAGGTTGCGGGCAATCAACATCAACCTCGAACCAATGAGCATTGACCGGACCACCAGGTTGCAGGTAAGGGGGTAAGTGAGGCAGATGTTCTGATCCTCTTTTAGCTCTCCTTCCTCTTCTGCTTCTTCCTTCAGAGGGTTTGAGAAATCCTCTTACCCTTGAGGACAGGTCAAGGTCTACTGTCCCCCAAGGTAAAAATCTGTGAAACTAAGACCTTAACAAAATCCTTTAAACCCCAGAGGTCTCACCCCGAGCTCCCTCAAGTCGCCATGGCCCAGCCCAGTGCCGTCTACGAGCAAAGCTCCCCCCTCTGGGAAGGGATCAAGATCCAGGTCAAGCAAGGCGAGTCCGTCCTGACTTTTTGACCCTGAGGCGTTCGCTGAACTTCTTAAGAAGTTCGATAAGAGGGTGGAGGCCAGACTTAGCGAACTCTCCTCCCAGTTGGCTTCGGGCCTGAAGTCTTCTGGTGATTCGGTGAAATCTCTGGCAGAGAAGGTGCAGAACCAGGAGAGCTTGCTCTCTGGGTTTTATCGCCGAACAGCGGCTCAATCTTAGCTGTTCGGATGCTTCCGGCCTTCCTCCCTTTGATAATGGAAACCCTGTGCACCTGGCTCTTCATGCTCCTCAGCATGAAGATACCCTCACCATCGAGGACTAGGTACTTCGCAGGTTGGAGGAGCTGGAGTTCTTCCCACCCGACCTAGTGCCTCCCTACCCAGGCCACGCCTGGATAAGATCGGATAAGGTCCCGAAGGAGACTGTCATCTTCCCGAGGGAACAGGCACAATCCACCCTGTTGCGCACTCTCACAGAGTGGGAGGCCGAAAACACTAAACTCACCCCTGTCAAAGGGGCGTTTACGATGTTCTCGGTGAGGGATGCTATCCCCACCCCTGCACGACTAAGGTAGCTCTGATTACCAATCAGGCAGGCATTGAGGGTAAGCCCTTCACAACTGTGGGAGACAGATCCCACCTCTCTCGTCTTCCCGAGATTCTGATTTTTGGAAGGAGCCCGGCCACTTTCACGGTGGGTAGGCTCGACCTGACTGCGCTTCTTCCTCTTCAGCGAGCAGCTTCCCAGAATCCCGGAAGCTCTTCTGAAGGCTGAGTCGAAGCCAAGAACAGGTTGAGTCGGTCGCTATATTCCCTGACTTTGGCAGAGGCAACTTCGGTTGTCTGCAAGAAGCCCTCTTCCAGGTCCTTACCAAATCCCCTATTGGCGGGATTCCAACAGGACCTGTCACGACTTTATAGTGGCTCAATGAATTGCGTAAAAACATATCTTTGTGGCAGCCACTATAAGCACGAGCCCAATAGGCTCATGAAGAGCTCTGTTTGGGGGCTAATATCTTCCCGGAGGAAGAAGTAAACAGAGTCCTGGCAGAGGCAACCAGGGCCAACCAGCCTCCGCTCCACTGGGGTCTCTTACAAGCGGAAGCCGAGTCCGCCCGACCTCATCCCAGACCTGGGAAGAGGTTCAACAAGTTCAAAAAGACCCCATACCCAGACTGTGCTGCAGGCTGTTCCAGTCTCTCCGGCCGGCCAGCCTTCAACCTCCAGGCACAGCCTCAACAACAGTATGTGCTGGTACAGCCAGCTCAACACACGCTTCGCTTCCCTGCTTATGTGATCTCCGGCTTTAACGCCTCGTTTGAAAGCCAGGGCATTTGGGCATTCAACAGAAATGCCAGGGGAAGTAGAGCCAGAGGCTCTTTAGAGAGGCAAATCTGCGTCTCGTTCCATCTCCCCGAGGGAGGAGGCGAGGCAGCAGAGAGGTAGATCATCCCCCGCCCAGTGAGGCTCCTCAGGTAGGGGAGGTTTATTCTTTCGGGACCAATAGACCTTCTGTCCGTGGGCCCACAGCAGTCTCCAGGGTCTGGGATGGAGCTGGGCAGAGGCCCTCCTCCCGCTAGTCAGATTCCATCAGTCACGTCAAAAGCCCTCCAGGACTTTGTGAAGGACCTGCTCCAAGGAGGGCTATAAAGCGAGACACCTGAAATTTCAGGGCAGACTGTTCAGTGTTCCAAGAAAGGCTCCAGTCAGCAAAGAGTAATCCTAGACTTGTCTCGTCTCAATTTATACATTCCATGCGACAAGTTTTCGCATGCCACAATCTATAGTGCGGACCCTACTGAGACGTAACCATCCTCTATAGATCTTTCAGACGCCTATTATCACGTCGGTTGAGAAAATTCTCTACTTACCTAGGGTTCAGACTAGGAAAACAAGCTTACTCGTTCAAGTCATGCCATTCGGGCTCAACATAGCCCCCAGAATTTTTCACCAAACTGGCAGATACAGTAGTCCAACAACTACGGGTCCCAGGGGATCATGTTACGCATACCTGGGCGATTGGATAATCTGGGCATCCAACGCCAGCGAATGTCTGGAAAGCAACAGCCATAGTGATCTGGAATCTCTGAGGGAAAAATCCCGCCTAGTTCCGGAGACCCGTTTTCAATGGTTAGGAATCCAGTGGGACCTGGACTCACAAACTGTCTCTTCCCAGTCAAGCGGAGAGAAATAGCCAAAGCAACCAGGCAATTCCTCAAGAACAGGAAAGCTTCCCACCATACCCAAGAAAGGGTCTTAGGTTCCCTTCAGTTTGCATCGGTAACAGATCTGCTCCTGAAAGCCAAACTGAAAGACATAAACAGTGGCGAGACGTGCCAACAACAGATTCAGAGACAAGGTGTCCCTAATTCCGCCAGTGTTGAGAAAGAGACTCCGGCCCTGGTCAACAGTCAAGAGCTTGTCAAAATCAGTACCGCTCCAATTCCCCCTCCGCATTGGTGATTCACACGGGATGCTTCTCTGAGCGGGTGGGAGGATATTCTCAACACAAAAAGTGCAGGGGCGTGGTTCACTATGTTCCGTCAGTTCCATATCAACATTCTCGAAGCAATGGCAGTCTTTCTAACCTAAAGAAACTGCGTCCAACCAGACTAATTCATATCAGGCTGGTTTTGGACAGTGCAGTAGTGGTGCATTGCATAAACAGGGGGCTCAAGTCGAGCCGGATCAACCAAGTAATGATAGCAATATTCTCCCCTAGCAAACAAGCACCGTGGCATTTGTCAGCTACCCATCTGGCAGGAGTCCGGAATGTCATTGCAGATTCCTGTCCAGAACAACTCCGCTGGAGTTGGAATGGTCCCTGACAAAAATATCATTCGAGTGGATTTGCAGTCCAGGTCCCAGGTCTCCAGGTAGATCTGTTTGCCACAGAAAGCAACCACAAACTTCCACGTTATGTGGCCCCCAACCTGGACCCTCTGGCTCACTTCACAGATGCGATGTCAATAGATTTGGAACATGTGGCAGAGGATCTACCTGTTTCTCCAGTAAACTTGTTGATGAAAGTTTTGCACAAGCTCAGGACATTCAAAGGTCATGTGGCCCTGGTAGCACCCAACTGGCCAAGAGCAACTGGTTTCCTCTTCTTCTGAGCTGAAACTCCGGTGCATACAAACCCCAGGACACAAATAGTAATTGAGACTGTGTCAGCTTCCTCAAGAATTCAAAATGCCCTGGCTTTATGGATTTCATGAAATTGCAGCTCAGAAAGATGCTAACATTGACCCTGTTAATACACTGTTCTTAGAATGAGACAAAAGGGAATCTACCCTCAGACAATACGACTCAGCAGTCAAGAAATTAGCATTATTCCTGAAAGAATCTGAAGCTAAATAAATGACCACGAACCTTGCAATCTCGTTCTTCAGGTCATTATTTGAAAAAGGTCTAGACTCTAGTACTATTACTACAGCCAAATCAGCTTTAAAAAAGGTATTTTACATGGTTTTAATATTAACTTAACAGACTCATATTTTTCATCAATTCCCTGGAAAGCATGCGCTCGTTTGAGACCAACAACCGCCCACACACGGTTTCCTGGTTTCTTAAATGACGTCTCTAAATTAGCATCAGATACTGATAATCAAAACTGTTCATTCTCAAGTCTGTTGGAAGACCTTATTCTTAATTAGTTTAGCTTCAGGTGCTAGAATTTCTGAGCTGTCCGCTCTCTCTAGAGAACCAACCATATTGATTTCCTCCCGTCAGGGAAGTCTTGTTAGCCCGGATCTCAAGTTTCTTGCCAGAAATGAAGATCCACAAGATAGATGGTCCCTTGGAAGGTTATCCCCTTCCACAGGACCTGTCATTATGTTCAGTCACTACTTTAAAGGCTTATTTAGACAGAACCTCTAATACAACATCAGGCTCGCTTTTTGTTAGGAAGGTGGAGGAACTATTTTTTGAAGGCCATCAGACAACAAATCTTGTATTTTATTAAACAAGCTAACCCAATTCAGTTCAAAGGTTCATGATATCAGGCGGTGGCCACCTGCACTAATTATTTCCATTATATGAATTTTTGAACTCAAAAAATATATGGGTTGGAAATCACCTTCAGTGTTCAAACGCCACTACCTCAAATCTCTAGAGGCCCTAAAATTTTCCACTGTGGCGGCAGGAAGCATTGTCCCTTCCTCTGGTGATCACACTTCTGCATTCTTAACTATTCTGCCACTTTCCCTCTCGCCTACCTGCCTCGTTTACTCCCCTTACCGTCTTTCCTTGGGTCAGGCATACTTCACAGCCTGACTCCTGACCATGTTACATATTGTCTGTTGTCCCTTTTTGTTAGTGATTAAGTCATTACTAATCATGTTCTAAATTTACTGTATAACATGTTTGTTTTGGGTCATGGATCCCCTGACTTGTTGTTGTCATGTTTAAAAATTTTCTGCTTGGGTAATTAAAACTCAGTTTTACTCATAGTTTTATTTATCTCCATCACAGTAGTTTTCAAGGGGCTTCACCAAGCTGGTATGTTTAATTCTCTGCTATGATTTCACCGGGTGACACAGGTCAAAGCCCAGAAAAAGGATTTTGACAAAGGAAAATCTATTTCTGGGGAAGACCTGTGTTACTCCGGTGACCCACCGCTATTCTCTTTTCCCCCTGAGTAAACATACCAAGCTTGGGGGGGGTGCTAACCTGGAATGCCAATATGGCGGCTGAGATGTTGGTAGTCGGGGAGCTGGTGCAGGCTTTGTAACGGCACATCGCTTTCGGGGATTTTGAGATTGGGAATCTCTACAGGGCGGAGGCCTGTGGCAGTGACAACACTCACCCCTTTCCTATATACGACTCCATTTTATGGAGTTCGGCACGGGAGTAAACCCCAGCATTGCATTTAGATTTTCTCTGGTATGTTTAGCAACAGAATTTACCTAGAAATATGTGCTAGATGGTTATTTCACTGGTGATACAGGTCTTCCCCCAAGAAATAGATTTTCCTTTGTCAAAATCCTTTTCTGGGTTGACCTGTGACCCGGTGAAAATAGTAACAAGAATCATACAAAGCTTGGTGAAACCTAACAACTACTGAGATGGAGACAAATAAAACTATCCTGTACAAACTGAGTTTAATTATCCAAGTAGCAGACATGATTAACAATACATGATAAGACATGGTCAATAACCAGGGGCAAATAATACAAAATATTGGAAAATACCAAGACACTTAAATGTTAACAAAGATAATAAGTGTACAACATAACATGGTCAGGAGTCAGGCTGTGAAGCATGCCTGACCTAAGAATAGAAGGGTAAGTAAACGAGGCAGGTAGGCCAGAGGAAAAAGGACAGGATAATTAATGCATATGTTAATCTAGGGCGGAAGGGACAATGCTTCCTGCAGCCACTGTAGAAAATTTTAGAGCCTCCAGTGATTTTAAGATAGTGGCGTTTGAACTGATGGTGATTTCCAACCTGTATATTTTAAGCTCCTCAAAGTTCATATTATGAAAATATTTAGTGGAGGTGGCCACTGCTTTCGGATATCATGAACCTTAGGTACTGAATCCGGGTTAGTTTGTTTAATAAAATAGTATTTGTTGTCTGATGGCCTTTAAGGAAAGGGTTCTCCTTTTCCCTGACAAAGAGGACCAGACATTATATTAAGTTCTATGTAAATAAGCCTTAAAGTAGTGACTGGGCATAGGACGGATCCTGTGGAAGGGGATAACCTTCAAGGGGACCATCTATCTTGTGGATCTTCATTCTTAGCTAAAAATTTTTGATCCGGGATAGTAGAACTTCTCTGGTGGGAGGAAATCAACATGGTTGGTTCTAGAGAAGCGGACAGTTCAGAAATTCGGCACCTGAAGCTAGGCTAATTAACAATAACGTTTTTCCTTAACAGACTCAAATATGGACACTGTTCATTATCAGTGTCCGATGCTAATTTCAGCACGTCATTTAAGAACCAGGAAACCACCGTGTGGACGGGTTGCTGGTCTCAAACGAGTATGAGTCCGTTAAGTCAATATTGAAACCATGTAAAAATATCTTTTTTAAAGCTGACTTTGCTGTAGTAATAGTACTAGAAGCCAGTCCTTTTTCAAATAATGACCTGAAGAACGATATTGCCAGATTCGTGGTCATCACTTTAGCTTCAGATTCTTTCAGGAATAATGCTAACTTTTTAAACTGCTGAATCGTACTGTCTGAGAGTAGAGTCCCTTTTATCTGATTCTAAGAACAATGTATTAACAGGATCAATATTAGCATCTCTCTGAGCAGCGAATTTCATGAAGTCCATAAAGCCAGGGCATTTAGAATTCATGAGGAAGCTGACACAGTCCGAGTTTGTACTATTTGAGTCAACTTTGGCCTGGGTATTTGAATACACCGGAGTTTCAACTCTAGAAGAAGAGGAAACCAACTGCTCTTCGGCCAGTTGGGTGCTACCAGGGCCACTTGACCTTTGAATGACCTGAGCTTGTGCAAAACTTTCATCAACAGGTTTATTGGTGGAAACAGATTTTCTGCCACATGTTCCAATCTATTGACATCGCATCTGTGGAGTGAGCAAGAGGGTCCAGGTTGGGAGCAACGTAACATGGAAGTTTGTGGTTGCTCTCTTTGGCAAACAGATCTACCTGGAGACCTGGTACCTGACGTCGAATCCACTCGAATGATGTTTTGTCAGAGACCATCTGACTCCAGCGGAGTTGTCCTGGATAGAGAATCCGCAATGACATTCCAGACACCTGCCAGATGGGTGGCTGATAAGTGCCAACGGTGCTTTCTTGCCAGGGAGAAAATTGCTATCATCACTTGATTGATCCGGCTCGACTTGGAGCCCCCCCTGTTTATACAATGCACTACTACTGCACTGTCCAGAACCAGCCTGATATGGATCTATCTGGATGGACGTAGTTTTTCAGAGTTAGAAATACTGCCATTGCTTGAGAATGTTGATATGGAACTGGTGGAACATAGTGGACCATGTTCCTTGAACTTTTCTGTGTTGGGAATATCCTCCCCACCCGCTCAGAGAAGCGTCGTGTGAATCACCAGTGATGGAGGAGGAAACTGGAGGGGTACTGACCTTGACAGACTCTTGACTATGACCATGGTCGTAAGTCTTTTCCCTCAACACTAGTGGAATTGGGACACCTTGTCTCTGAGTTTGATGTTGGCTGTCTCCGGCACACTCTGTTTTATATCTTTCAGTTTGGCTTTTCAGAAGCAGGTCTGTAACAGATGTGAACTGAAGAGAACCCAGGACTCTTTCCTGGGCACAAAGGAGAGGCTTTCCTGTTTTTGAGGAACTGCCTGGTGGCTTTGGCTATTTCCTCCTTTTGGCTGGCAGAAGAGACAGTTTGTGTGAGTCCAGATCCCACTGGATTCCTAGCCACTGAAATCGAGCCTCCGGAACTAGGCGGGATTTCTCCCTGTTTATTTGAAAGCCTAGGGATTCCAGGAAGTTGATCACTATGGCTGTTGCTCTCCGACATTCCTCAGCGTTGGATGCCCAAATTATCCAATCGTCTAGGTACGCGTGCTAACATGATCCCCTGGGACCGTAATTGCTGAACTACTGTTTCTGCCAGTTTGGTGAAGATTCTGGGCGCTATGTTGAGCCCAAATGGCATGACTCTGAATGAGTAGGCTTGTTTTCCTAGTCTGAACCTAGGTAAGGAGAAGTTTCTTGCAACCGGGGACGTGATAATATGCGTCTGAAAGATCTATAGAGGTGGTGACAGCTCCACGAGGAAGTAGGGTCCGCACTGCTAGATTGTAAGCATGCGAAATTTGTCGCATTGAATGTAAAGATTGAGACGAGACAAGTCTAAGATTACTCTTTGCTGACTGGAGCCTTTCTTCGAACGCTGAACAGTCTGCCTTGAAATTTCAGGTGTCTCACTTTCTTTATAGCCCTCTTGTGAAGCAGGTCCTTTACAAAGTCCAGGAGAGCTTTGGATGGGGACTGATGGAATCTGACTAGTGGAGGAGGACCTTGCTCCAGCTCCATCCCAGACCTTGGAGACTATGCTGTGGGCCCACGGACTGAAGGTCCATCGGTCCCGAAAGAGATACAACCTCCCGCCTACCTGAGAAAACTCATTGGACGGGAGAGGGCACCTCTCTACTGCCTTGGCCTCCCTCCCTCGGAGAGAGGAACGTGACGCAGACCTACTTCTGAAGGAAGGCTCTTGCTCTGCTTCCCCTGCGTTCCTGTTAAAGCCCCAGCGTCCCCTGGCTTTCAAACGAGGCGTTGAAAGCCGGAGGCGTCACGAAGGTTGGGAAGCAAAGGTATGCTGAGCAGGCTGCATCAGCACAAACTGTTGTTGAGGCTGGGCCTTTGAAGTTGAAGGCTGACCGACCTGGAGACCGGTACAGCCCTGCATCACGGTCTGGGTGTGAGGTCTTCTGTATCTCCTGAACCTTTTCCCGATTTAGCTTGAGGTCCGGCGGACTCGGTGGCCTTCCTTTTGAAAGGGAGACCCCAGCGGGAGCGGAGGCTTTGATTTGCCCTGGTTGCCTCCGCCAGGACATTATTCACTTCGCTCTCGAAAGATGTTGGCGCCCCAAATAGAGCTCTTCATGAGCCTATTGGGCTCATGCCTTATGGTGGCGATCTGCAAAATGTGTTTCCCGGCAATTCACCTCGCCACGATAAAGTCATACAGGTCCGCCTGGAATCCTGCCAACAGGGATTTGGTTAGGACCTGGAAGAGAGGTTCTTCGTTGTAAGTGACGCTGTTGCCTCTGTCAGGCACAAGGAATTCATGGAGCGACTCAATCTGCACCTGGCCTTAAATTCAGCTTTTAGAAGAGCCTCCGGAATCTTGGGAAGCTGTTCACTGAATAGAGATGAAGCGCATCGGGTCGAGTTTGCCCACCATGAACGTGGCTGGAGCTCCCAAGCAAAATTCGAATCTCCGGGAAGACAAAGAGAAGTAGAATCTGTCTCCCGGAGTTGAGGCAACAGTTTACCCTCGATGCCTGCCTGACAAGTCAGCAAGGCTACCTTAGACATGCAGGGAGTAGGACAGCATCACCGCAATGAGAACATAGTGAAGGTCCTTTGAAGGGGTCAGTTTGGTGTTTTTCCGCCTCCCCACTCCGTGGAGATGCGCAAAGGCGGATTGGGCTTGGTCCCTAGGAAAATAACTGTCTCCTTGGACTTTGTCTGATCTGATCCAAGCCTCTTCTGTAAGTCTGGCGAGCCTGGGTAGGGAGGCACCAGGTCGGGTGGAAGAACTCCAATTCTTCCAACTCACGTGTACCCAAGCCTTCGATTGTAAGGGTATCTTCATGCCAAGGGGCATGAAGAGCCAGACGCAAGGGTTTTCCTTATCAAAGGGAGGAAGGCTGAGGCATCCGGAACAGGCATGCGTTTGAGCCGCCACTCCGGAGTGCATAACCCGAGAGCACGTTCTCCTGGTTCTGCATCCTTCAGCTAAAGACTTCCAATGATCATCTGGAAGACTTTAAGCCCAAAGCGAGCTGAGAGGAAAGGTCACTTATCCTGGCTTCAACCTTCTTGTCGAAGCTTTTTGCAAAGGAAATCTGCAAAAGCCTCAGGGGTCAAAGTTGGGTTTGAGGGGACTCGCCTTAACCACCCTGGATCTCGACCCTGGCAGGGGGAGCAGCCTTGCTGGTTGAAGCCACTGGACCAAGAGCCCATGACTTCGAGGAGCTACAGGATTAGATTTGTGAGATCTAGAGGACTTGGATAAGCCTTAGTTTTCAGGTTTTTCACCTTGGGACAGTAGACCTCGATCTGTCCTCAAGGTAAGTGGATTTCTGGAAACCCTGAAATGAAGATGAAGAGGAAGAAGGAGAATTGAAAAGGGAGCTCACTCCCCCTGCCTCACTTACCTCCCTACCTTCTACCTGGTCCGGCTCAACGTTCATGGGTTCCACATCTAGATTGATGGCCGCCACCTCTTCCGCCATCTCTCCGCACAGGTTATCATCTTGGGAGGGCTGCGTCTCTACCCGGATCTGCTCTATCAAAGGGGCAGCTACTTCCGCCAGAACTGCGGCTGAGATCCGGGCGCCAGGGTAGAGGAGATTACAGATCTCCTCTGAAAGGATGTAGGGTCTCTCCGACGGGACGTTCCTCCCGAACCCGCCGACCCAGGCCTTCAGGGTCGACAGTGAAGAGTCGCGGGAAGTACGGTCAGACTGAAAGAGAAGAAAGGCTTACTAAAACGAACACCGGACGCCATATTCATCAATATAAGCCATGAAGTCAAGTAAGACTAAAGGTTAGCGGACTTGAAGCTTACCGACTCATCCATCACCTGCTCATACAGAGCGTAGCACACCTCACAGCCGTCTGGGTGCCAGACGATCAAGTCCCGACGCGAACCGCACAGCCGAGTGGGGATCGGCACACTACATGGCCATAGGGCTGTTGAAGGACCGCCGTGCACCCAGGCTCCTGACAGCGTACCATCTGTAAGTGGATAGATGATACATGAGTATGCTAATTAAGGCATGCCGGAGTAGAGCCGGCGGAGACAGAAGCCTTAAACTAATATGGGTGATGGAGCATGCTTATTGACAATCCAAAAACCCGCCGGAGATAATCCGACTGAATAAAGATAATATACAATACATGAATAATGATAAGTTAAGGACTGCCAGAGTTGGTCCGGTGGTAAGAGTACACCTTAACCTAGGATTATGCATCATAACAATTAACAATAATAACATAAATATAGTATAATAAATAAACACTGCCAGAATCCGGCAGTGTTACGGTAAAGAAAAGCTACAGAACGATCAACTCATATGTAAACAGCAGTACTTGGCTGGTTATGATACTCCGCCCTGGTTGCCTCAGAAACCCCATTACTTCATACCTATAGTAGCGGCGGAGGAGGCGGAGAGGCGACCCCAAAACTGGATCAACTCTCAACGCCTGTGGCGGAGAACAGGTAGTGAAAAGCGCCAACCGACCAAAAACCATATCCACCGGAGTGGTAACATGTACAAAAACAACGGGAGATCTGACAAACCCAGCGGAAAATGAACCTAGCGGAAGCCAAGATAGTATCCCTGGACTTGTGTTCGGTGCTCTAGCTAACACTGAGGAAATTGAAACAAACAAAACACTAACAAAATGGCGGAAACCAAAGGTATGGAGGCCAGATAGGTGGGTAACATTTATCTGACGCTGGTCGAAACTCCCACGGGGTGCGGACATAAGAGACCGACGTCCCTCGCGTGGGAGAAGTCAAGATCACACGCCAAATGCTAGGAACAGGAGGAAGTAACAAATGGAGGGTCGAGAGGCGGTGGCCAGGTGGGTGGGAAACCCCTTGGACACTTATAGAAACTCCCCACGGGGTGTCGGTCGTGGAGACCGACATCCTCACGCAGGGAGAAACTAGAGACACCCGCCAAAATGTTAAAGAGTGGGTAAGGAAAGGCTAGGCTAACAACATGAAAAAGACCGTGCAACCTAGAATCCCAGACCCCACGTCAAAACTTTTGACTTGGGAGAAGGTAAACAGAGGTATGGGGGGGAGAAATTAACGCAAGGTCTGGCCACCCTCCAACGCCCGACAGCCTGGACGGGTAGTAGGCTAAGTAATGAGGAGGCCCTCCCTATTCTAACCTGCCTCTCGAAAACCAACTGGTCTGGTCAGGCAGGCTAAAACAGGGGAGGGGTGGGGGTCTCCAAGGAAGCCTAATGACACCCTCCAAAACATGACGGTATGGTCAGGTGGACCAAGAGAACGAGGAACTCCCTCAACCAACCAACACCTCCCTCCAAGCCTCAAAACAACATGGTCGGGGGAGCTAGGGAGCATGAGTATCATGAAAGCGCCTAACCTAAGTAGCCTAACCTCTGATTCTTGGATGACGCAGAGGGCTAGGCCAGAATACCCAACAAATAAACTACTTGACTTGAAGTACTACGAAAAGTTAAATCAAATGATATGAAATATAATTGTATATAAAATAAATGCACAGAAATACACAAAAAATATAAAGACTACGCGCTAAAGAGAGGGCCTAACAGCTCGCGACATGTTGGACGCAGCGGTGATACGTAAATGGCGACCCTAACGCTGAATCAAAAAACATTTTTAATCCAAAAATATACATGTCATCCATCACCGTACATATCAGGAAAATCAATAGCAAAACTGTACCATCTTGAGAATGTATCTCTTCGCCACGAGACGAAGGTGCCCACGAAAAGGAATATTTACAATCATAAAGCGAGAGGGGGAAGCCTCCCCAACAGCCTAGTTTTCGCTAAGATACGGGCACAACATCCCCGCCGACGAAAGGACAGTTCGTCCAAAAAGAACTTTCTGAAGGGGCAGAAATAATAAATATAATTAAAATATATAACCGTGTAAAACACAAGCAGAATCCCACTGCTAAGGCTATAAGAAAACAAAGGCCAAACATGGCCGAGGCGAGGCGAACGCGGAAGAACGCCCAAGTTATTTAACCCCGTAATTATTGAATTGAAGGTCAAATAAGAAGCCTCAATAACAAAAAACCCCAAAAGAAGATGGTACTTAACTTGGAAGCAGAGAATTCCTGAACGGATGACATGTTGTACGTAAAAATGGGCCAAAAAGCAGCACAAGAGAAAGACACAACGATCTAAACCAGCGTGCTAAAATGGAATGAGACCAAGATGGCGGCTGAGGTGTTGGTTGGCTGGGCAGTGAGCGTTGGGTATGTGACGGCCCCTCACTTTCCGGGGTTTTTGAGATTGGGAATCTCTACAGGGCAGAGGCCTGTGGCAGTGGCAACACACACTCATCCTTTGTGTATACCGACATCTATTTTGATTAATAGATGATCAAACTGGGGGTAGTAACCCCAGCATTCCTGATAGCTTTTTTCTCTGGTATTTTTAGCAATACTTATACCTAGAAATAAGTGCTTAATGGTTATTTCACCGGGTGACACAGGTCGAACCCAGAAAAAACTTACTTAGATAAGTTTAGCCTGGAAGAGGCATTTATCCTTTTGTTTTTTGATTTTAGAAACCTAGAACATCTTTGTCAAAGGTTAAGCTTGGAGGAGGCAACATTAACCTTTGTTTTGTGGTTTTAGAAAACCTAGATCTCTTTGTCAAAGGTTAAGCTCAGAAGAGGCAAAGTTAACCTTTTGTTTTATGGTTTTAGAAAACCTAGCTGTCTTTGTCAATGGTTAAGCCTGGAGGATGCAAAGTTAACTTTTTATTTTGTAATTTTAGAAAACCTAGAATGTCTTTGTCAAAGGTTAAGCATGGAAGTGGGAAAGTTAACCTTTTGTTTTGTGGTTTTAGAAATCTAGAACGTCTTTGTCAAAGAACACGAGGTTCTCTGACATATTGATTAGGCTAGTGCATGAGAACTAGCTCCATACCTTTTCCCTTTATTGAAGGCATTCATAATGTGAGAACTGTTGCAACTTCATTTAGTTTTATGACAACTTTCTGCTTGAGGATGGGATTAATGCAGCACAGTAGAAGTGCAATTTGATTTTGCCCGCTCACTACATTAAGTAGTATATGCAGAATCATGATTGAAAACAGTAAAGCCCTTAGTCCACTACTAGTAGCAGGTAGTCTTTTCCTGAAACAACAAAAGAGCAATCCTTTAGGCTTTTTGTTTTAAATCCCAAGGTTTCAATGTTTTTGGGAGCATGAAGGTACACATATTGTATAGGAAATGTAAGTAGTGATAAGAATTTAGGTGAACACTTCCGCACAAAAAAAAAAATAAAATAGAATTAATAACAATAAATTTTGAAACAATAGAAGGTATATATTATAATAGAAAATTTAGTATATCAGAGTTGGAAAATGCTCCCTTGAACAGCAGTAAATCTGCTCCTGGAGGTGACAATATTTGTTTTGAGATGATCTGCCACTTAGCACCTTTGGCAAAGTCATACTTACTAGAGTTTTACAATCATCTATGGCTTCGAAATTTATTTCCAGATGAATGGCGTAAAAACTGCACACTCCTATCCCCAAACCTGAAAGGATCCCAGTAACGTAAATAATTAATTACAGACCAATTTCTTTAAGAAGCTGCTTATGCAAATTGTTAGAGAAAATGGTAAATGCTCGACTAACATGGCACATTCGAGAAAATAAAATTTTAACCCCCACTCAGTTTGGGTCACAGTGTAACAGATCTACATTGGAATCTCTCTGTAACTTAGAAGACCATATACGTAGAGGTTTTGAATGAAAACAAATTACTGTAGCTGTCTTTTTTGACATTGAAAAAGCATACGATACCACATGGAGGTATGCTATATTAAAAACTTTACAAAACAATAACATCCATGGACATTTACCTAGGTTTGTACAGAACTTTTTGACAAACCGCAATTTTCAGGTGATTATTGATGATGATCTGTCTAGAACATTTCCACTTGAAAATGGTGTTCCACAGGGAAGCATCCTTAGTGGCACACAGTTTACTTTAGCAATTAATGATATTAAAAACCTACCAATTGGCATTAAAAGTAACTGTACATGGATGATTTTGCCATATATTATTCAGCATCCCGAATAAAACATGCAGAACGAATCACTAATAAAAGCATAGAAAAGTAGATGAATGGGCCTCAACTGTAGGCTTTAAATTTTCCATAGATAAAACTCAAGCAATCATGTTTTATAAAAATAAAAAGTGGAAAAAAGGTGAAGAAATTGATTTAAAAATCAGAAACCATAGCATACCAATTGGCCAAACAGCAAAATTTTTGGGATTAGTATTTGATACCCACTTGAACTGGAGAGCCCACATTACATATGTAAAATCTAAAAGTAAAAGAGCATTAAATCTAATTAGAAAACTATCGAACACTACTTGGGGAGCCGATAGACATACCCTTACTGTACTGTATAAAGCAACAGTTCTGTCCATCTTTGATTATTGAAGCGAAGTATATGGCTCGGCATCTGGCACAGTGCTGAAAATGTTAGACCCTGTTCACAATGAAGGCCTTAGAATATGCTCAGGAGCCTTTAGATCATCACCAAAATCATCATTACAAGTTGAATGTGGTGAACTGCCTTTGTCTCTGCATAGAGAACTAGTAACAATGAAAAGTGCTTTAAGAATTCAAACTAGTGATTCTCCAACCAAAAAGTTGTTTGAATTAAGAGATATATTTATAAACAACCATCCACCACCTTTCCCAATTAGAGCTAAAAGATTATTTGAGTCGCTGAATATAAATATACAAGTGCCTTTAATAGTAAAATCACCTCCTCCCTGGATAATGAATAAAATGAGAGTTTGCACACACCTCAAGTATTTATGAAAAAGTAACTCATATACACCAGAACACCATAGACAGCATACAATAGAGCATATAAACCAAAAAAGTCCACATTGCACAATATATACAGATGTATCTAAATCAGAACACGAAGTAGGATATGCTGCAGTGTCCCAAGACAAAACTTATCAGTTCTCTCTTCCTAATAATGCTTCCATATTTACAGCAGAATTGTATGGAATTGCATTAGCTATAAAAATAATTAAAGAATCATCATTCAATAATTTTGTGATTTTCAGTGATTCAAGAAGCGCTATAGAAGCTATTCAAAGTTACAAATGAAAAAATAATATAGTACAACAAATCAAATTATATCTCCATAAATCATATAATAATGGAAAAAATGTAGAAATATGTTGGATCCCTGCCCATGTCGGAATCAAAGGAAATGAAGATGCAGACAAAGCAGCTAAAGCAGCAACTCACATGACAAGATCAAATGTGAATATCCCTGTTACTGATTATGTAACTCACATAAAAATGGGTATCATAAATAAATGGCAATATATATATGGGATGAAGAACCTGAAAGTAATAAATTGAAAGAAATAAAACCTAATGTTGAAAAATGGAGTTCATCACATCAGAGAGAGAGACACGCACAAGTAATTTTAATACGTCTCAGAATAGGCCATACTCATCTGACACATGGACACTTAATGAGCAGCCCACATGGCCTGGTTCCCAAGTGCTCAGAATGCAGAGTAATAATAACAGTCAGACATATGTTATGTGAATGTCCAAAGTATGACCAACAACGAATGTCTACTTTTGGAAATAGATCAATGAAAGAAATTTTGTCAATCTTTCACCTTTTCAGTCGTTCAAATTTTGATGTTCTTGAAGAACTGTAATTTAATTAATAAAAATAAGTTAATAATAAAAGGACAAAAACCATTTTAACATTTGTTGAATTTTACAAAAAAGAAAAAATTTTAAAATTTTGCTTAATTTATATTCTGAATTTTAATATACAGTTTTAGTATGTATGTAAGGAAGTCTGAGTAAATGTATTTATTTTATGTATGTGTTTCAGTATGAGAGGATATGCCTATGTGCAGTTTTTAATTTCATTTTAATTCATTCAACATTGTACTGAATGATCTATTGGGTCCTAGCACTTGGCCTCAGGCCTGGACCTAGTATTTTAATCAAATCCTTCGGGCCAGCCCTATGAGAGCTGAAAGTCAGCTCAGTGGTCTGGTTAAACTACTTTAATAATAGTCATGTCATAGCTGTAGCAGCAACTCATAAGCGATAAACAATATGACATGTAATGGCATTTTATACGATGCTTTTAAGCTAGTAAAACAATTACAAAAACTCCTAAGCAGAAGAGGGCTTGCCCATCCCTCCTCACGTAGCTCTGACCTTCCCATCCCCAACACACTTACCATGGCCTCCCCTCCTTCCCCAACAATAACCAGGCACATATAAGTGATAAACAAAATTATATTTTACATGAAGTTGCTTTTAAGCCAACAACAGTCAGGAAAGCTCCCAAGCAAACAAGGGTCTATCCAGGCCCCACCCCCTTACAATACTTCTTTCTCAGTGTTTTATATCACCAGTAACAGCATTACCATTGTGTTTTCCTGCTCGTACATTATTGTCAACCACAAGGTTTACTACAGTGTTCATTTTTATTGATTATATATATAAATATTTATACTGTAAATATTTTTGGCTGCTGCAGTGCTTACAGATTATGTGGAATTGTAGATAGTGTGTATGTAGATAATCAAATGATACTGTGTGTGAAAGAATAACATTTTCACATGCATAACAGGAGAAAAGTGATACTGTAACTAATTATAAGTACAGTAATGCAGTCTTAAAGTTTATTTGGGATTAAGGGTAAAGATATTGAAATTTTATTTATAATAGTTGTATGTATAACATTATGGTGAATTTTAGACTAATGGAAATTTTATTTATAATAGTTGTATGCATAACATTATGGTGAATTTTGGACTAATGACTATTTTTCTTAGTATACTTAACATTGTGGCAGGTTTTACATTAATGGATATTTCTCTTTCAATTAGATTACAGTCTCAGGTAGAAACCCAGAAAAGGGATTATGAGGAAAGAATTACAGAGGTTTCACAGAGACTGCAAGACAGCTTGCTCAAGTATAAGAATGCTCTTCAATCTGCCCATGAAACAAAAACAGAATTAGCTGTTACAAAGGATATTGCCTCACAGTACAGTAATAGGTGAGTCATCCTGTTATATTTGTTTTTAACCCAACATATTTTTGCTGTTTGTGTTATAAGGCAAATATTAATTTCCATTAATATGACAGAGTATTGAATCAAACTATAGCTCCCATACTGTAGTTGAAATAAAGATAAGAATTGTTAATAAGAAAAAATTAGACATTTAAGCTTAAATAAAATAGAATGCTTATGGCACTTACATCAGCCAGAGTCTGTGCAAAAGTTATGTATTTCCCAGTTTATTAGACAAAACGAAGCATTAGATGCACCCCTATTATTCAAGGTACTTTGAAGAAAAAGCTTATTTTGAGGAAAAAACATTTGTATCCTGAAAGGTACTGAATACTTTGGTATCAGTAAATAATGGTATGGTACTAACAAAGCACAGGCCATGACATCTAGCTTTACTTTAATGTTGTAGCAGTGCCTTCATTCCTTCTGTACCATGGCTTTAAATTTTGAGGAAATTTTATGGTAAAATGAGCAGGGAATAATTTTACAACTTACCATAGGCTTGTGTAGTTTACATTTCCCCACTTCGTGCATTTAGATATTTTCTGGAATTGCTACCAGGTTGTAGCACTCTTGCTACCACCTTTTGTTTCTTGTTCAGTTGTTATTAAATTATTTTAATATTAACAAAATATATAGACAAAAAATTTTCACATTCAGTTAAATTTGTCAATGGCATAAACTTAATTGCTCTAATGACAAGTATGCAAGATGCTACATCTGTAGTTGCATGGACCTCCAGCAGTGTGTGGTACCATTGCTACCATCTATCTTAACCATCCAGTTGTAAAAGTATATTATTGCTGATAATAAAACATGAAGTAAGCCAAATCTTTGCAGTCTAATAACAAAAAAACTATATAAGGCAAAAATATAATGATTCAGATGACAAAAGAAGAAAATGTGAAGGATTTTACACAACAGGTAATCACTGTCATGGATGCAATTGTGTGCTGATTGTTGGTCACGTTATTTCCTTATTAGTGTACTTGAGGTAAGGCCAGTGAAGAAATGCAATAAAGGCATTGCTAAAGTTTCATTTTATATATGTAACTTACCAAGTAATTACATTGCTTATAGAGTCACTTGCCGGCAGCTTAAAAATTTTGAAATTCGCGGTAGCGCTAGTGTCGTTGTGGGTGACTAGTCCCTGCCCACTTTCAGGGTATGAGAAGAGTGACTTCAACAGCGTGATTCAGTTGTTTTTCCTCCCGGCTCCAACAGTGGTTCAGTTGTGAGCAGTCAGCTTAAATTTTGGCTTTCATCACTTTTCCTTTTGAGATTCTTCTTTGAGTGAAGTACTGGTAGTCTACGGCTTTTGTATTTACAGTCATACCCCAAATTTACGTGAGGTTAGGTTCCAGAACCCCTTGCGCAAGGTGAATTTTCGTGAAGTATGGCACGGTCTCTAAAAATGCTAATAATGCTTATTTATATGACCCTAATCATGCTCCCAAATTATTAAATTAACTTTTAAATAAAATTAAAGTTACCGTAATTTCATTAAAAGTTAGCTTAATACATTACCCTTAAAAAAAGAAATAAATGGTTGACATAAAAATAGAGTTGGAAGAGAATTTCTGTCTCTCTTCCCTTCCAACCTATCTATTTTTAGAAGTCTTCTCAACCTGTTTTTAACAACTTTATTCTACGTCTCTTTCTCTTTGTTCTGAAATGCTTTTTCATGAACAGTGTTTTTTATTTTGACTAATACAACTCTTAGATATTATGCATCTATGTTTTAGAAAGTATTTGCCACACTAGCACATTTACACTTCGTAGACAGTACAGGTAAAATCAAATCAATTTAAACTATCTACTGTACAGGTAAAGACATACAGAGAAATAATAAGTTGTAAAATGTGTGCTTAACTAGAGAGAGAGAGAGAGAGAGAGAGAGAGAGAGGTTGTCCTTACTTAAGAGAGTGAAATTATCTATGAATTATTAGAGAGATTGAGAGAATAACAAGAGAGAGAGAGAGATATTGTCCTTACTTGAAAAATTGAGTTAAATTATTTACTAATTATTACAGAGACAGAGAGAATAACATGAGAGAGAGAGAGAAGTTATTCTTACGTTAGATATAGAAAGATGGAAATTAGTATTAAACTCAACTTTTAAATGAAATTAAAGTTACTGTAATTTCATTTAAAGTTAGCTTAACCTTAAAACGCCTACTGGAAGTATCATACGTCGACTAAAATTGTCTGTTGGGTGCCAAGTGGACGCATCAGACGTCGACTACAAAGAATTTCAACCTTGGTCAACTTTGACTCGACCGAAATGGTCGAAAATGCAATTGTAAGCTAAAACTCTTACATTCTAGTAATATTCAATCATTTACCTTCATTTTGCAACAAATTGGAAGTCTCTAGCACAATATTTCGATTTATGGTGAATTCTTTGAAAAAACTTTTCCTTTACGCCCGCCTCGTAACTCGGCGAAAATTTCAGAAATTCTTTCGTCATGTTGTCGTAAGTTTTGCACTGTTTTATATTAGCCGTTACATAAAGTTTTATATATGAAAATGTGCGCAATTTCATGTAAAATACAGCAACATACAACCCATGGTTGTAGCTTTATCAGTTTGGAAATATTTTCATATAAACCACGATAACTGCCAAAATTTCAACCTTTGGTCAACTTTGACTCAACCGAAATGGTAAAAACGCAATTATAAGCTAAAACTCTTACATTCTAGTAATATTCAATCATTTACCTTCATTTTTGCAACAAATTGGAAGTCTCTAGCACAATATTTCGATTTATGGTGAATTCTTGAAAAAACTTTCCTTACGTCCACGCCAGAAATTCTTTCAATCACGTTGTCGTAATGTTTGCACTGTTTTATATTAGTCGTTACATAAAAGTTTTATATATGGAAATGTGCAATTTCATGTAGAATACAACAGAAAATAACTCATGGTTGTAGCTTTTATCAGTTTTGAAATATTTTCATATAAAATCACGATAACTGCCAATTTCAACTTTCGGTCAACTTTAACTCGACCGAAATGGTAAAAAACGCAATTATAAGCTAAAACTCTTACATTCTAGTAATATTCAATCATGTACCTTCATTTTGCAACAAACTGGAAGTCTCTAGCACAATATTTCAATTTATGGTGAATTTCTGAAAAAAGAAACTTTTTCCTTACGTTTGCGCGCAGTAACTCGGCCGAACATCTCAGAAATTCTTTCGTCACGTTATCATAATGTTTGCATCGTTTTACATTAGTCGTTACATAAACTTTTATATATGAAAATGTGTGCAATTTCATGTAGAATACAACAGAAAATAGCTCATGGTTGTAGCTTTTATTAGTTTTGAAATATTTTCACGTAAATCACTATAACTGCCAAAATTTCAATCTTCGATCAACTTTAACTAGACCGAAATGGTCGAAAAACGCAATTGTAAGCTAAAACTCTTATATTCTAGTAATATTGAATCATTTACCTTCATTTTGCAATAAATTGGAAGTCTCTAGCACAATATTTCAATTTATGGTGAATTTTTGAAAAAACTTTTCCTTACGTCCCCGTAACTCGGCCGAACATCTCGGAAATTCTTTCATCACGTTGTTGTAATGTTTGTGCCGTTTTTATATTAGGTCGTTACATAAGTTTTATACATGAAAATGTGCACAATTTCATGTACAATACAACAGAAAATAACTCATGGTTGTAGCTTTTATCAGTTTTGAAATATTTTCATATAAATCACGATAAATAGAAAAAATTCTACTTTCGGTCAACTTTAACTCGACTGAAATGGTCGAAAACTGCAATTGTAAGCTAAAACACTTACAGTCTAGTAATATTCAATCAATTAGCCTCATTTTTCAACAAACAGGAAGTCTCTAGCACAATATTTCGATTTATGGTGAATTTTTGAAAAAAAACATTTTTTTACGTCCGCGTGTTACGAATTCATGCATCATATTGTGATAATATTTTCTCTGTGTTGCTTTGATCGTTTTACAATTTGTTATATACTAAAATCATCGCAATTTAGTGTACAATATAAAGAAAAAACAAATAACCCGTTAGCTTTAACCGTTTTGCTCACAGCGATTTGTATAAAATTGTATATGAACATTTTTTTGCGCTGTCATATATTTCAATATTTATATGATCATGATATTTTTTCATTTCTGATGGTTGCATACTAAACTTCAGGCAATGACAAAAAAAGGAGCCAAAATGAACTCTTAATCTTAAAAACTAGCGTGCTGTGATTTTTAAAAAAAAAAATTTTTCTGCTTCAGCGCTAACTCCAACGAGGCATACGGGAGACGTTTTTTGTAAATAGAGGCTCGGCGTTTGGGGTTAATACATTTACCCTTAAAAAAAGAAATAAATGGTTACCGTAAGAATATAGGAGAGTGTGAAGATTAGCATACTATTTCTCTCTCCCCCCATTCCACCGATCTATTTTAATAAGCTGTAGGCCCCATTGCTAAGTAACCAATTGGTTCTTAGCCACGTAAAATAAGTCTAATCCTTCAGGCCAGCCCTAGGAGAGCTGTTAATCAGCTCAGTGGTCTGGTAAAACTAAGGTATACTTAACTTTTTAGAAGTCTTCTCAACCTCATTTTTAAAAATTTATTTATTCTGTCTCTCTCTTTGTTCTGAAATGCTCTATGTCTCCATGTTTGTAAATGGTACAGGTAAAATTAGATCAATTTAAAATTATCTACTGTACACTTAAAACCATACAGAGAAAACAGTAATACATAGGTTGCGCTAACTATGAACGAGAGAGAGAGAGAGAGATATCAGTTGTCCTTACTTAAGAGTGTGAAATTTTTTATGAATTATTACGGATGCAGTGAGAGAGAGAGAGAGAGAGAATTACAAGAAACCTTTGACCACTAATCAGCAACACTCCCCCTTCTTGTCTTGTTAAAGTGACATGTCTGACAGCTTTTTGCTTTCGAGCTTCTTACAGAAGATGTTTGTTTAAAATATGTATCACACATAAATTTTATAATTACAGTTATATTATTATTATTATAATTATTGAATTTTGTATTAATCTTATTAATATTTGAAAATTAGTACTTATTATTAGGTAAAAAATTTATTTATCATAAAAACAAATAAACATATACATGTACTGTACCATAAAAATTCTCTCGTCTCAGTAAGAGAGAGAGAGAGAGAGAGAGAGAAATTATTACTTTTATTATTTAATGTTATTTAATTTACACATGAAAGCTTGAAAACTTATAAATTACATAAAAAATTAAACATAAACACTTTTGCAGGGTTTCTCAGTATTCACGTGTCTGTGAACAGTTTGTGTACGATAATTAGTTAGGTTCCAATGAAAAGTTCGTGTGTCTGTGAATTCGGACAACTTGAATCATGCAAGTTCGGGGTATTACTGTTTGTTAGGTTCTCTCTTAGTGAGACCATTAATTTTCAATTTAGGACGATTTTCTTCAATTTGACTTACATTATAACTTGATTGTTGACTTATTAGACTTAGCCTAGTGTGTCTGACTCGAGTGCTGCTAGCCCACGCTACTGCAGCAAAGGCTGCAATACTAGGCTCACTAAAGAGAAATATGACTCTATGCGCGTAGAATGTAAGGGACAAGTGTTCAGTTGATTGAAAATGTGACGAATGTTCAGAGTGGGATGCTCGAAAATGGAAGGTTTTGGTGTCCCATTTATTGAAATTAGACAGAGACGGGAAACATAAGGCAGCCACTAGAGCCAAAAAACAGACAGTAGATAGCGAGACCGTAGTTAGTTCTGCTAATGATGATACTCCTGCTTTACCTTTACCTTCTCCCTCTGTGTCACCTGTTCCCAATTCTCCAACTATTCAGCCTACTCCTTTACCTGGCTCCCTCACTTCTGAACCCGATCTCCTTGCCAGCCATGAGTCAAAACTCACACGTAATTTGTATGTCAAAATGGGTTTAATTGTGGATATTGTAACCCAGTTGGATGCTTCAGTGCATGTCCTTATGGACAAGTGGAAAAAAGTGCTAGTGTTAGTGAAGTGTCAGTGGAGGTGGCGGCTGCTCGTCCCACCAACACTCCTAGGCAAAGGTCACTGGCGAACTCCCCTACACCTGGGAGCAGTCATACCAGAGGCCTAAGGGAGGTCGGTGGGGTCTGCCCATGGGCAGTCGTCACCTCAGTTGGACCTGTTGCAACTTTATTGACGTACAGGCAGTCCCTGGTTAATGGCGATCCGGTTTTATGGCACTTGTCTAGCGACGAAAATCGGCAATTTTCTGCGCCAAAAATCGCGATTCCTGCTTATCGGCACCGGCACTAATTATTGGCGTAATACATACCTAACAGGTGCCGATAACCGAAAATCGGCACTTTTCGGCACCGATAAGCCCAGAAAGCGCCGGAAATCGCCAATTTTCAGTTAACATCACACCCCCAGAACAGAGCCCCCGCCAATAACTGAGGACTGCCTGTACTGTACTTGCTGCAGAACTTTCCGGGATTCTTCTCACCTCCAGCCACAACCTACCCTTCAATGTTTTTCATCAATGACAAGCCTTCCGACTCCTCCAAGTTACCGAAGACTGTGCTTTCATCTTCTGCTAGGGAGGCTCTCAATGATCTGGACGGCTGGCTCTCAGAGAAGAGAGAGCAGGGGAAGTCTTCCTTCAGCTATCCTCCCTCTCGTCTTGCGCACTGGAGGTATTCTTCATACGAGACTGGAGAAGCTCCCTCACTGGGAGTGGCTGCCGCCTCCCAGGGGAACTTCTCAGGACATTGACTCGTCTAGGAGGTCAGCCTTTGCTGCCGCTAAGGTGATGTTCTTCCCTACGGAATTCAACCACCTTTTGAAGGACTTGCTCAGGGTTTTTGAAGTTTTAAGCTTTTTAGATTGGTGGGGGCCTTAGCCCGCAAGATTATGAATTGCTCTGCACTCCCTGAAGAAGTCGCTTCGGATTGGCTGAATGTCCTGTCGTGCACAGATAGGGGCGTCAGAGACGGCTCTCTCTACGCATTGGGAGTTTTGAAGAAGAGAGTGCTTGGTGCTCATTTACTACGAAGAGTGTCACGGCTTCTCAGAAGTCTGCCCTATTATATTCTCCTCTCTATTGCCAGCACCTCTTCCCTCAGTCTACTGTCAGCGACATCTCTCCGGAACTTCAGAAGAAAAGTACACTGGACCTTTTAGCTCGCTCATCTAGACGTCCCAGGGAGTCTCCATTGACACATACCAGGACCCACTCTCCACATCAGCCTCTGCTCTTTCGAGTGGCAGAACCAGAGCCCAATCTAGGCCTAAGACGAAACTATGCTTCTCATCCCGACCTTTGAAGAAGCCCACTTCCAAGCAGAAGGCAAGCCTTCTGCTTGGAAGTGAGGATCCTTTCCTCCATTTGCCAGTAGGAGCCAGGCTCCTCCATTACTTGGAGAGGTGGAGAACAAGAGCAGAGGAGTAGATTGTGTCAGTACTGAAACAGGGCTACTCCATCCCATTCGGGGAGAAGCCCCCATCAGTCAACACACCTATCATGTTGACCACCTACTCGGCCCTATTCAGCCCTCTCCAACGAAGTGTCAGCCCTCCTCAAGAAGACAGCCATTGAGGAAGTCGAAGAAATCCAGTCAGACGGTTTTTACAACCATTTTTTGTAGTCCCCAAGGCATCAAGGGATTGGAGGCCAGTACTGGACGTAAGCGCCTTGAATATTTTTGTCGAAAAGACAAAATTCAAGATGGAAACAAGTCACTCTGTCATGTCATCCATTCACCAGGGCAACTGGATGACTACTACAGACATGCAAGATGCCTAGCCTATTTCCACATTCCTATACATCCAGAATCCAGGAAATATCTGCGTTTTGTGTTCGCAACAGAGTGCACCAGTTTCAGGCTTTATGCTTCGGCCTTTCGACCGCTCCGCAAGTGTTCACTCGAGTCCTTGCTCTGCTCTCCAAGTGGCTTCATCTGAAGGTGATAAACATCTCCCTCTTCTTAGACAATTGATGCCTTCGATCGCCGTCGAAGGACAGGTGCATTGAAGACCTTCGGAAGACCCTTCGTTTATCAGAAGAGTTGGGTCTGCTAATCAACCTTCAGAAGTCCCAGCTGGTTCCATCACAGATGATCTTCTATTTTATGATAATAAACTCTCAGAGTTTGCATGATACGAGAAGTTCTCAACAAGTTCCCCAACCACATGAACGTCACGATGACTCTATTGGCCCCGTTCTGGCCGTGAAAGGAGTGGTTCCCGGATCTCCTCAAGCTGCTGATGGACTTCCCAAGGTTGTTACCACAGCAACCAAGTCTGCTCAGACAACCCCACTTCAGGCAGTTCCACCAAGGATTGTCCACTCAGACCCTGACAGGGTTCAGACTGTCAGGAAACTCCTCAGACAGAAGGGGTTTTCAAGAGAGTAACTTCAGAGGCTAATGCCAAATGTAGGCGCTCCTCTTCCGACAAAGTCTATCAAGCCAAGTGGATAATCTTCAGAGCCTGGTGTAGAAGACATGACATTTCATCTTCTAAGACGTCTGTAGCAGACATTGCCGAATTTCTCCTGTACTTGAGGACATCTAGGGGCCTGTCCTCCCCTACGATCAGAGGATACAGGGCTATGCTGAGCTCAGTGTTTTGGCACAGAGGTATGGGTCTCTCTGCTAATCAAGACCTGTCTGATCTCATAAAATTCTTCGATAGCTCTAAATCCAAGGGGCAAGAGGCCATCTCTTGGAATCTGGACGCAGTTTTGAAGTGGCTCTTTGGAACCCGCTTCGAGCCTCTTCATTCTGCCTCATTACGAGATCTTACCAGGAAGACCCTTTTTCTTGTGATGTTAGCAACTGCCAAAAGGGTCAGTGAAGTGCATGCTCTTGACAAGAGAGTGGGATTTTCCCAAGGTGATACCATATGTTCCTTCACCCTGGGCTTTTTAGCAGAGAATGAAGACCCAACCAAGCCCTTGCCTCATTCCTTCACTATTAAAAGCCTGATGGAAATACTAGACCCAGATGAGGAGGAGAGAGTTCTGTGCCCAGTGAGAGCACTGAGGCACTACTTGCACAGAATGGAAAAAATTCGAGGTCCGAGTAATTTGTGGTGCTCAGTATCCTTCTTAAAGGATTCTCATTCTTGGCCAGGAATGATGGGCCAGGACACAATAATAATTGATGGTCAGCAGTTTGCATGATGTATTGTCCCCGTTTAAGAGAGCCCAGTCACTAATATGTGCTCCTGATGCTAATGCAATCAAGAAGGTTGCCTTTTGCAGCATTTGAATTGTGGTTATATTGGATCCATCTGAATTGAGGGGTCGATAGATGTGTAAGCACCTTGTTCAGGAACCAAGTAATTGGAAGCCTTTTGGGTATGGGTCTTTGTAGTGCAAAAGACTGCAGAAGGGAAATGACACTAAGTCAATCCCGAATCCATAAAGCAAGGGTTGTTGTTAATGCTGCCTTTTATGCCATGATTGTTGTAACTGCAAGGCATTTGTCTTCAAAAGGTATACAGTATAAGAAAATTTAAGTGTTTCCATAGAAATCTCAACCAGGCTCTCAGTATGGATATAATCTAACCATATCTTACATTCAGACTGGTATTGTCAGATAGATGATGTCCGTAGTGTTTTGCACTAGGTACCTAGCAATATTGGGTGAGTAATTTTCACAGTAGATAGTATTTAAAAAATCCACACGTGAAGGTCTTGGGTCAGAAAGGAGGATGCATAGACAACTTTCCCTCCTACTGTCTGGGATAGAACAGTGGACAGTAGTGGAATTGATCTCTGCACCCGTTGTTGGAGTAATGGGAACTAATTCCTATTTGGCCAATTTGGGCCTATTAAGTAAGCTGTTCCTTTAAAGGTTAGAAGCTTGGTCAAAACCTTCAAAATCTGGAACAATGGAGGAAAAAGGTATATCGTCCTCCATTTGTTCCAGTCTTGTAGGAAGGCATCTCTTGCTGTTGCGTGACTCTCCAAGTTTGGAGACACACTGGGAGTTTGTGATTCTTGTATGTGGCGAACATATTCATGCTTTTGAGGCTGTCGTTTTCCTTGATAGAGAGTCTGCTATTACGTTGAGAGACCCTGTGAGATAAATTACAGACTAGTACCACTTCCTTGCTTGCACCATCCGAAGGATGGCTAGCATTCTCATATTGAGAGGAGGTAAACATGATCCCGACCTCTTGATGCAAGACATTGCAATCATGTTGTCTAGAGACTAGAACCAATAAAATGTGTGTCTCTTCTGGAGGTTTGAGTTTTTTGAGAGACTTTTAAAAAGACAGGCATCAGCTTCAGGAAATTGATATGACAATTCCCCAGAGTAGCTGACCACCTCCCTGCCACCTGACCATCTTCCCAACCTGTCAGCAAGGCATCTGTGTGTATTGTCAATTGTACAGAGGAGTCAGGGTGATCTGTTTTGCCAGAGATTCCTTCCAGGTCCAAGTCCGAAGCATCTCCCAACTTTTTGATGCGGCTGGTCTCGCATCTTTTTGCTTGCATGTGGTAGCCAGAATTTGTTAACTTTTTTTAATCTGCGCATGGGATCTATTATTGATGCAAACTGCAGCAGGACCATCATGTGTTCTAATTACCGTCTAGAAACTCTGGTCCGTGCTAGGAACATTTTGAGGTCTTTCCATATTCTGTTTTTAGTATTGATGGGGAAAGACAACAGGCCATGAAGAGTATCCCAACACAGTCCCAGCCACTGAAAGTGTCTGCTGGGTGTGAGGCAGGATTTTTTTCCAATTTATTATAATGCCCTTTTGACTGGAGTCTGTTGACCACTGCTCTTTTCAAGCACTCTTTAATTGTGGGCCCCCAGATCAACTAGTCATCTGGGTAGGTAATTAGTTATATTCCTTCTTGTCTGAGTTCTTGAACAACTGCTAATGCTAATTTTGTAAAAAGTTCTTGGGGCAATGTTTAGCCCAAAGGGCATGACTTTGAACCTGTATGTATCTTTCCCTATCCAGAACCGTAGGAAGGGGCGGAAGGGAACAGCGATAGGGATGAGCCACTATGCTTCTTTCAGCTCTATAGAGGCTGTCCAAGTCCCTTTTGGAATGATTGGACGTACTTAGGCAATGGTAGTCATCCAAAACTTCTGGCAAACAGTGTGCTTGTTCAGTGTTGATAGGTTGAGGATCACTCTTCATTTGGAGGAGTCCTTTTTGCGGACACTGAAGAGACGTGCTTGGTGGTGGAGATACGCATGTTTCTCTATGGCTCCCTTTAACAGGGCCTTCTGCACGTAATCTTCCAAAGAGGGGTCTGGTTTTTCGAAGAACCCGTTTAAAGGAGGAGGGGGGATGAGACCATTGCCACCCCAGCCCATTAAAAATAATGCTGTGTCTCCAAGGGGAAGACTTCCATTGCCTTTGGTGCCATCAAAGTTGACCCCCGACCTTAGAATTCCTATTGGTATCTGTTTCTTCCTCTGCCTTTACCTTTGATAGGCATTCCAGGTGTTGCTTTTCCTTTTCTCTTGTAAGAGGGTCTTTGGACCTTGTGAATAGGATTTCCTTGCTGTTGTTATTGTTGTCTCTTTGTAGGGAGTTGTCCCTTCTGACCACCTACCAGTCTTTGAGGAAAATTTTTGGGGTGCCTGAAGGCTTATAGGATTTTTTATCATAGTGAGCCTTTTTTGGTTAGGTAAAGGGAAATTTGGATTTTTTCGTTTCCTGAATTCCCCTTTTCCTAGAAGAGCTTACACTGTACAATTGTGTTCGCAGGCTTACTCGTTAAGTTGAGCCACAAAAGACTCCTCAAAGAGGTCCTTACAGAAGGGGTTAGAATGTAATAATGAAGTTACATGGGAAGTGACTTGTTGGGGCCCTCCAGTGTTTCCATTCATACTTTTATGCGCCACTCTAGAAAGTCGTAGAGTGCTTCCCATAAGGTTCTCGTAAGACTTTTGGCCAAAACAGCAAAAATTGTTCTGGAATTTTCTGGAAGCCTTTTGGTGGCAACTTCCAGAAAGGTGGTAGAGGTTATAATACTGAGGAGGTGGATCCTAGCATGAAATTCTGCTGAGGCTGTCCCCTCTGAGATTCTTCTCATAGGGGTCTCAAACTGCTGTGTAGCTATATCTAAAGGGAGCTTTTTCCTTTCAAAAGGGAGTTGTAGCATTGCCCATTCCTTGGTATAATTTTCTGAAACTTGGATGACCATGGCAAATTGTTTTAATTCTGCCATTGTCTCTCATTTTCTAATCACTACAGAATTCTGAAAATCTGCCTTCACATGATTAATTATTTTGAAAGTGAAGAGACAGAAGGCTGGGGCTACTTGGTGAGCAGCTTGGTCTTATTCAAAATGGAGGTAGAGATCCATTTTCTGTTGAGCTGGTAAATGGTGTCTTCTATAGCTTTTAATGCCATAGGCATAGGTAAGAGAACCGTTTCTTTTAGTGGTTTCTCCATGTCTGGTGCAGGAGGTACCAGGTGCCATTCTGTATTAAGTAATGCTGCCGTCTCTAAATTCTACATGTACAACTTTGATCATAGTTTTCTCTCATTAGTTTGATACCATCAGGAGAGAAAATTATCATAGTTTTCTCTCATTAGTTTGATACTTACCATCAGGAGAGAAAATGCACATTGAGGCGTCTCGCCAAGGATTATCAGTGTCATCGGGTGAGTATTGGAGCCCCTGTTATGTTTTGATCTGAAGCTTTGTATTCTGAACTGGCCATTTTGTTGTTTCCAGTTGGAATTCTAACATTAGACCTTGTTTGGGCAGCATTTGTATCCACTCAAACTTCTCGGTTACAGGATGCAGTACTTTTACACTTTGGGTGTACATGACTGGCTTAATTTCCTTTTCGGAATCATGCATCATGTCCCTTATATATTGCTGTTCTGTGGCAAGGACCTCTATGATGTTATTGTACTCATAATTTCCTTATGGAATTGATCATATACCTCAAACTGTGTATCCCTTTGGAGGATCTTGTGCAATCTGACAGAGCTTCAGCAATTGAACCAAGTTACTTTACCCCTCCAAAAATGTAGTCATTTCAGTCGGAGTTAGGTGGATCCTAATACTGTACTATCCCTTTTGGGGGAAAGATCTTCAGCATTTGATAGCTGCATGGGGGATAGAATTCCTTCTGGAAGGTTTCTCCCATGGCCAGCTGAAATTTGTGTCCCTAATCCTCCTGGGTTCAGCAGGGCCATTTCAGTGGCAATGTCCACTTCATATTCATTAGTAAGAATGTCACCCCCATGTAAAGATTCGTCTACTTTCTCCACGGGGTTAACCTGGGAGTTGCTGGTGACTGATGTTACTGGGTTTTGGCCCAAACATAGATCTTGTTTTGAGAAAGGTTAAATATCTGCTGCTGGAGTTTTGCTGGAAAGATATAATCTCCCCCTTCCTAACCCCTGCTGGATCCTAGGACCCATCGAGACAGCTTAAAACGAGCTGTTTCATCCTTAAAGCCTGCTGCCAAGAGCATATTACAAATTTCGCACATATCAGGCGACCAACCAGATTTTCCTTGTTTTCTGCAAGGACTATGCTCATAGCAGGTGGTATGGGTCATACTCACTGGCAAAAAACGAACCAAGCAATTTGCAATGGAACATTCAAGCTCAGGGTCCTGCTAGCTGTAATATACGTAATTTTACATATTGTTATATATATTATAAATATTTATGCTAACTTAAACACTAAGATTTAGGTTAGTTTTGACACCGGTAGATGGCTGTATTATGTTTACACTGTTATACCTTTTGCAAGGGCTGTGTGAAATTTAATTTTGAATGTCATGCCATCCAGGCTAACTGCTATAAACTGATTTGTTTAACTGACCCAAGCCATTGTTTTATATGGCTTAGGGTAGTGCTTCTAGCATAATCTATGTTAGGTAAGAATAGAGGATTTCTTAGAGGGTTCTTCCTTAACCTATTCCAGGCCACTGCCTAGTCTAGGCTTATTTAAATCACATTTAAGGATATAAGCTATACGGGAAAGGACCCTCTTAAAATCTAGTTTGCTGTAAATCTGGTTAAGACTACATTTTATCTGACATTCGGCCATTGCTTTATTTAATTTGAACTACTATATTAGAATAATAATAGAATATTCCCTTAAAAAAAAGGGATTCCCCCTTAATTTGGTTAGGCTACTGTCTGTTCTAGGTTTATATCACCTTTAAGGATATAGGCTACTTAGGAACCTCATTAATATATACCTTACAGATAGGCTAGGTTAGTATTTTATCAAGCCTAGGATACTATTTACAGGCAGTACCTGGAATGTTTCATAAAAGGTTATCACTTAACCTAATATAAGGTGCTGCCTAGACCTGATTATTTAGATCACGCTTAAGTGTACAGTATAGGCTATATAAAAATAGAAAAATTTTACTGTGTAGCCATATAGCTAGATTACCATTTTATCTTGCCCAGATTGTTGCTACTGTCTAATCTTGGGGTCCTTGATCTAGGCCAGGCTCTTGTAAAAGCCCATAATAGGGTATTTCTTAAAGGGTTCTTACTTACCTTAATTTAGAGTTCTACCCGATCCCGATTATTTAGCTCACACTTAATGATAAGTAATCCTAGGTTATATAGGCTACAGACAACATCCACTATTAATACATTCTCACTTAATCTGATGTGGGCTACTGCCCAGATTATTGTAGACATCATATAATCTGAAAGGAGTTTCTATATTAATGATAAATTGTGGAACATTTCTTTTAGTTAAAACATAATTAGAATGAAAAATTCTTTAAAAACAATTTGCACTTTTCAAAACTACCAATCAGTGATATGATTAAGTGCCAGCCATGTGATCGGAAGAAAGCACAGGGTTCTTTGGCATTCACACACAAGTTAATTGCAGTTCCAAAAGTTGAAAACTGAAACTTTAACTGGAACTTAAAATTAGGCACTTTAATTGTTTCTGTAGATGTTTCCTTAATGAAATCTGAGAAAAAAGCCTATTTTATGGAGGCACCAGTAACGAAGTAAACCGTTCAGTATTTTCAAAAGAAAGTAATGCTTCTTGGTTGTTTGTGCCAGTCTGTTGTCGACAATAAGACGGACTGCGCATGTAGAGTAGCCACTTCTGCTAGCAGGTTTTGACGATGGAAATAATTGGGTAACAGCTTCGCTGAAGATAAGGGAAAGTGCCCTCTTATCGGAGTCCAATAAATACTCCATCACATGTTATAGTGTTTATCATTACAACACAATACCTGGCCAAAAATACCAGCTAGAAGAGAATTCTTTGAAATTAGTTTGATCATCATGGAGCTCTGGTAACGAAACAATCGACTACATTATCAAAAATGTGAAATAGGATCAGTGACTTTAGAAACATTATAGTTACCTTGACAGTTGTATTACCAAAAATACCATTGCGCAAAAGATAACATTTCCATTTCACAAATTATACCAAGATGGTAAAAATGTTCAATTCCTGTCCACTTATGCATTAAAAGAAGTGAAGTAGCCAGTAAAGCAGCCAAAGCTGCAACTGCCATGACAAGATCACACAGATATTCCTATTAGTGATTATATAACATCTCTCAAACTCATATAGTGGCAAAATATTTGGAACAGTGAACACAAGTAACAAATTAAAACAAGCACAAGTTGAAATATGAAATTTTCATCATATCCAGAGGACAGACATAAGTAAGGTACTGTGCTACAGACAGGCAACGGCACCCTTGGGTTTTCTTTTTGAAGTCATCTTGGATCTATTCGAGAGGTATCTGATTCCCTGATTCACTTACTGTCATATCTGGATGATTGGCTTGTCTTGGCAACCTCAGAGGCACAGTTACTTCAGAACAGAGATCACCTTCTCACTTTTTTTCTATGATCTAGGGATTGTAGTCAATTTGGAGAATTCAGATTCATACCCAAGCAGCTGGGAAAGTATCAGGGCATACTTATAGATTCAGTAGCAGTGAACACCTTCCATCAGAATCTCAAGTGTGCAAGTTCTGAGAAGTTATGTCACAGTTCTTGACCTAACAGGCAGGAATGACTAACTCAGCTTTGGCAAGTAGTCCTTGGTCATTTGTTGTCCTTGGAGCGGTTCTTGCCTTATGGGTGAAGCCACCGTCACTTACTTCAGTGGCAATTGAAGCTCCATTGGTCAGCCCATCAAGATCCTCCTCCTCAACTCATGCCCTTGATTCTAGATGTCAGAGAGGATCTAGTTTGGTGGAGGGACAAAAGGAACCTTTTATCGGGAGTTCTCTTGAACTGCCTTCCTTCAGAAATACTTCTGTTCTCAAATGCATTGAAGGTGCATTCATGGCGGGAGGTATGTCCTGGCAGATCAGCTCAGTTGCCAGGGTCAGGTGGTAGGAATGGAGTGGTCCCTCCACCCTCAATTAGCAGAGAGGCTGTTTGAGGTAAGGAGGTTACCCATGCATGATCTGTTTGCAGTCAGCTTGAACAGGAAATTTCCAGTCTTCTTTTCCCCAGTCGCAGACCTTTAGGGTGATCAAGATTGCTCTTCATCTTATTACCTCTGGTCTCAGAGTGACTATGGTGACACCTCGTTGGCTGCAAGCCAAGTGATGCTTCAATATGCTGAACCTTCTGGTCAAGGCACTGAGAGATATTCCTCTGTGGCCCATTCTCTTGTGTCAGCCACATGTTCTTGGCTACCACCAAGCATTTCATTCCCTGCTTCTTCATGCATGGAGGGTATCCAGCGTATCCTGTAAGGCTGAAAGGGAGATGTCTTAGCATCTCCATCTCCTTCATAAACATGTACCAAGGAAAGTGGGCTGTCTTCTGTGATTGGTGTTGTGAACGGGGTATCTCTCTGGTTGGAGCATCTGTTCAGCAAATCAGACTTCATCTGTCTTCGTAGATAAAAGCTTCTCTTACTTATGGCATTAAAGGCTTTCACTCAGCCTTGTTGCAGGTATTTAGACTTAAGGGGCTGGATCTTTCCATTTTTTCTTTATTTATGCATGTTAATGAGAAGCTTCAAACTGTCCTGTCCTTCTTGGGAACTTTGATTTCCTGAGTGGAAGATCCCACTTGTTCTCCAGGGCCTTACCAAGACACCCTTCAAGCCTCAGACAGAGACTTCACCCTGAAGACTGTTTTCCTCTGAGCTTTATCCTCAGCAAAAAAAGGTGGGGGAGTTACATGGACTTAACTGTCTCATTTAGCACTTAGAGGGATGAGTGATCTGATCATTTTGGTTTGTCAAACCTGTCTGCTCCGGGCAAGAGATTCAAGATTTTCTCATCCTTTCCCTCCAAGACTTCACTATAGTTACCTGGATGAGAAGCTTCTGTGCCTAGTTCATGATTTGAGATACTACTTGAAGAAGATCCACTCCCAGAGGTCAGAGTGTAGAAGACTTTTCATCAGTACAGTTAAGTGTTATAAGGTGGTGTCAAAGAACACCCCTTCTTCCTGGCTTTGTAAGGTGACTGGCAGACCCATGACTTCCTTGGGGGGGGGGAGTCTGCTTCCTGCCTTGGTATGGAATGGAATGGAATAGATTAAATGCCAAGCACTTGAACCCAGTGGGTCATTCAATGCTTTATTGAAAGCGTGAAGTGAAGTGGAGTGTTGAAAGGCTGTGAATAAAATCATTTAATAAATATTTCAGTAAAAAAAAATGGGATGTCACTCAAAAGTCCTAAAATACTATCTCCTTGTAGACTGTGGCAGCTGCTCAACAGGTTGTGTAGGCACCTGAGCATTGGTCAGATAGAAAAGTATCTCATCTGAGAACTAAAGCCTAGTGTAAGTCTAGAGGTGTTAATGCAGAGTGACTAGACTCTCCTTCCTTCCATCTACCTATTTTCAAAAGCAGTGTCTTTGCCGCAATACCTGCTTGAGTTGGACAGGGTAAAGGTAACTACACACCAAGCATCCAGTTTTAGTTTAGTGTGGAAGATGCATCTCCCTCTATCTTCCCTCTTATAATGGAAGGGTTGGGGGCATGATAGAACTTTTCAGCCCATTACTTGGTAATAGCCAGAATTAGCTGTTTTCTGTCATAAGATCCTCTTAGGGATGTCATAGTTCTAAATATTTTCCTTAAGTATCTTCCCATTTTAGGTTTATCTATTTTCTGACCCTACTAACTGTGTGTCATTTACCAGGATGTGTGTAGTAGGAGGTTAAAGGAATCGTGACATCCCCTGTTTGCTTGTGCAGCTGAGAGCATGGCGTTTTTGGATGGAACTCCCGTTAGTTGCAATGATGACTTCCCTCCTGAAGAGTAAGGTTAGATTAGATTAGAAAGAGTAAGTCTCCCATATTTATTTTTTCATTTTTAATTAAGTTAAATCTCTTCTTCCTATATTTATTTCCCCTGTACCTTCTCTTACTTCCTGATGAGCATCATATTCTTTGGAAACTTTAATTCCAAGTCAGTGGCTCCTGTGGGCATGTTCCATATGAATAGGGTTCATCTTCTGAATAATAATGATAATAGTCTTCCCACTACTGCAAGATTTGCTGCCTCCTAGATAATGAAGAAATTAAAGCCATCTGTTGTGTTAAAGGATGGCATTCATATGATGATGTGTGGTTTAACCTGTTAAGCATCACTTATGGGAGACGTCACTCCTGTCGTCACATTTTCTTGCTTGGAGAGCAGTCTTTTGGTCTGTGATAGATTTATGCTTCTTTGTGTTTATTTTTACATTGATTTTTTAAAACATATTTAGGTTATTAAATAATGTAGGATAAGAAAAGATCAAGTAATTTATTTTACATTTTCTGGGCTTTGACCTGTGTCACCTGGTGAAATAACCATCTAGCACATATTTCTAGGTAAATTCATTGCTAAACATACCAGAGAAAAGCTAAATGCAATGCTGGGGTTAATACGCCTGCTAACCCATAAAAATGGAGCCATATGGGAAAGGTGAGTGTTGCCACTGCCACCGCCTCCGCCTCCTGTAGAGGTTTCCCAATCTCAAAATCCCTGAAAGCGATGTGCTGTCGCACAAAGCCTCCACCAGCTCCCTCGACTACCAACATCTCAGCTGCCATATTGGCATTCCATTTTAGCACTGAGCCAGCGCTTTGTTGTGGTTTTTGACCATGTGCTGCTTTTCCTTTTTCTGTGCGCTGGCATGTCTTCCGTTCAGGAATCCTTCATCTAAGTTGAGTACCATCTCCCTTTCAGTTTTTTGTTTTTGAGACCTTTTATTTAACTCTAATTCGATAATTACTGGTTGAATATGACGCCGTCTCGCCGCCTTCTCTCTGACACACGGATCTTCAGTCTTCGTTTGGTTTAGCAGTATGATTCTGCACTTTTGCTGTATAATAATATGTTTTATATGTGTTATTTATATATTTACATATTCACCCTGTCGGAGTTTTTATTTCGAATTACTCCTTTCCCTGGTGGGGCGGTCCTCGCTTATCTTAGGCTATGAGGTTTTTTCCCTCTCGTCTTTTGTGATCATAATTCCTTTTTCCTGACCCATCCCTCCTCCAGTTCGGGCATATTCTCTGAGATGGTACTGTTATGCTAATGATATTTTCTAATGTATACGATAACGGATGGCATTTATATTTTTGATTAATATTGTTTCACCTAACGAAGGGTCAAGATTTAATTACCACCTCGCTGCTCCATATGTCGAGTGTGGTTTGGCCCATTTCTTCTACATGAGTCCTTTTATAATTTTTATATTTCTATACGAAAATATATTTATTGTGTTATGTTCACACATTGTTTGGTTAACTTTTTAGTGGTACTTTAGTCAGATAATCCTGTTCTGGGTCTCCTAGGCTAGCCTCCTGGCCGTTGGTCGGTTCCAGAGGTTAGCCTAGGCAAGTTAGGCTCTACGGCTCTTTGCCCCTACCCCCACTGGTGGTGTTTTGAGGCTTGGAGGAGATATGGGTGGGTAGGAGAGTCCCACGTCCTTGGCCCTCCTCCTAACTGTGCTCGTCTGTCTGGATAGGTGTTATTAGGCCTAAGGGATTTTCCACCCTCTCCTGTTTTGGCCTACCGACTCGGACTGTTGGGTCTTCGTAAGGTTAGGCCAGAATAGCGAGGGTCTTTTCATTTGTAGCCTACCCTGTCCGAGCTGTCGGATGTCGGGGAGGCGACCGCAGTGCACGCCTCCCCTCTCCCCTCCCTCTCCCACCTCCCCTTCCATCCTCGGCTTGTCTTCCACACGGGTAAAATTGTCATTGGGAAGCCGAGCCTGGGTCGAGGGGTTGCTCTGAGCCTGTTTCGTCGTCAGCTAGCCTAACCATTCCTTACCCCTTCCTTTGCATCGGGTGTTTTCCCAGTTCTCTCAAGACAGGGACGCCACTCCTTTAACCGGCATCCTGTGGGGAGTTCTATTGGTAACTAGGGGGTGCTTTCCTCACTCCCTGCCACCACTGATTACCACCACTTTGCAACCCTTAGCATTTGGCGCGTGGTAACCCAGCATTCTCCCGCGCTTGGTTGTCGTTTTCCATGACCCCACACCTTGGGGGTTATATCGGCGTCCAGGGGTCCTCCCCACCACCCATCTGTCATCGCTGTAGGTTCCCGCCACTTGGCTGTTCCCTACCCTTTCCCTAGCATCAGATGCGTGACCGAGTTTCTCCCTGCCCAGGGACGTTGTTCTCTTAAGACCGACACCCCGTGGAGAGCTAGTTCGGGGTCCAGTTAGTGTTATCCACCTAACTGGCCTCTGTCTCGGTGTCCGCTCTTCTGTTAGCATTTATTGTGCTTGTTTTTCCTCTTGTTCGATACAACTCAGAACATCGACTCATAGGCCCTAGGAATCTATCTTGACTTTTGCTAGGTCCTACTCCGCCGAGTTTGTCGGGTCTCCTGGGTTACCCTTTCATGTAACCACTCCGTGGGTATGGGTGTGTGGTTGACGGCGCCACCACGCCTCGCCACCATGGGTATGGTGTAACTGATTCTCCGCATCGTTGGAGTTTTATAAACCAATGTATTATACCATTGTTTTGGCAAGTACTTTCTTACTGGTTGTTAACCATTCCGCACTGTGTCTTTCCATACCTTTACCGGACTGTGTCCGCGTATCTATGCAATCCGTTATATTGTTTATGACGCATGATCCTAGGTTAAGGTTTACTTATTAGCACCGGAATTACTCCGCGTCCTTAAGATTTTTTCACTCATGTGTATTTTGTATATCATCCCCTTATCACCAGAATTAACTCCGCGGGTCTGACCGACCGCTGCATGCTCTGTTAGTCATTTTAGATTAAGGTTCTCATCTCCCGTGACCCTACCCAGCGAGCCTTAATTAGCATGCCCATGTATCATCTGTCCACTTACAGATGGTGCATTGTCAGGAGCATGGGGTGCACGGCGGTCCTCCAGCAGCCCTGTGGACATGAAGTGTGTCGCCACACCGCCTGCACGGTCCGCTGGGACCTGATCGCCTGGCACCCAGACGGTTGTGAAGTGTGCTACGCCTTTACAAGCGAGTGTTGATGAGCGTAAGCCGCAAGTCCGCAACGTTTTTTCTCCCTTTGATTTTGTGGCCTTTATTGATATATATGGCAGTTGGAGATTTCTGTTAGTACATTTCTTCTTTCAGTCCGACCGCAGCTCCCCGATTTCTGCGCGCTGTCGACCCTCAAGGCCTGGGTCGCTGGTTTTGGGAGGAACGTCGTGTCGGGAAGCCACGCTCTTTCAGAGGATCTGCACCCCTACCCCCGCGCCGATCTCTGTGCGCAGCCGCCCCGCGTGGTAGCAGCCCCTTGATCGCTGGGATCTGGGAGATGACGGAGCCTCCCAAGAAGAAGAAGCCATCTCATGGAGAGGCATGGAGGAGTGTTGCGGTAATCAACATCAACCTCGAACCTATGAGCGCTGACCCGACCACCAGGTTGCAGGCAGGCAAGTGAGGCAGACGGTTCTGATCCTCTTTAGCCTCCATCCTTCTACTGCTTCTTCCTTCAGAGGGTTTGAGAAATCCTCTTACCTTGAGGACAGGTCAAGGTCTACTGTCCCTACAAAATCTGTGAGAACCAAGACCTGATATTAAAATCCTTTAGACCCCAGAGGTAACCAACTCGAGCTCCCTCGAAGTCACCACGGGCCCTAGCCCAGTGCCGCTTCACGAGCAAGGCTCCCCTCTCTGGGAAGGGATCAAGATCCAGGCCGGGCAAGGCGAGTCCCCCGTCCTGACTTTGACCCTGAGGTGCCTCGCTGAACTTCTTATGAAGAAGTTCGACAGAGGGTGGAGGCCAGACTTAGTGAACTCTCCTCCCAGTTGGCTTGGGCCTGAAGTCTTCTGGTGATTCGTGAAATCTCTGGCAGAGAAGGTGCAGAACCAGGAGAGCTTGCTTCTGGGTTTATGCGCCGCCGGAGCAGCGACTAATCCTACGCTGTTCCGATGCTTCCGACTTCCTCCCTTTGATAAGGGAAACCTTGGCGCCTGGCCTTCATGCTCCTCAGCACAAGATACCCTCACCATCGAGGACTGGGTACGGTGAGGTTGGAGGAGCTGGAGTTCTTCCCACCTGACCTAGTGTCTCCTCACCTAGGCTATGCCAGGCTTACCGAGAAGCCTGATAAGATCGATAAGGTCCCGAAGGAGACTATCATCTTCCCGAGGGACCAGGGGCATAATCCACCCTGTTGCGCAGACTCACAGAGGAGGCCGAGAACACTAAACTCACCCCTGTCAAAGGACGGGACGACATGTTCTCAGTGAGGGATGCTATCCCCACCCTGCACGACCATGTAGCCCTGCTACCAATCAGGCAGGCATTGAGGGTAAACCCCTTCCGCAACTCCGGGAGACAGATCCCACCTCTCAGCAGGCGAATTCCCAACCCACAAACAAACAAACACACAACACTCACTCCTGATCTCGGTTGCTGGAGACGGACCAAAGGTCCATGGCTCAATCACAGCACACAAAAACCACAAAAACTTAAACCGACCTCCACCCAACAACGAACGAAAAAGAAGAGACACATGAACCATTAATGTTAATACAAAAACCAGACGAACTCCTGGCCCACTTTCAAGGTTTGACTCAACTGCCCAAGACTTCCCAAAAACTGAAAAACTCCCAGACAGACAGCAGCCTAAACGAACCCAACAACTGAAACCACTCACAACGACAATTACACTCTCTCTCTCTCTCTCTCTCTCTCTCTCTCTCTTCAAAACGTTGGGAAATGCTAAAATACAAACAAATTTATTCATCCTCTATAATTCCTCCCTTTTAGCATTTCCCAACCAACACCTTTCACACTGCATTCAAATCGCTTTACGCAACACCCACGGATACTCACTAGCAGGTCCCTTCTTAGATCGCGCTTTCCGGGCACGCAATCATTCTTCCCTCAGAATCATTCTCTTCTAGCAACATTCAAATTCACATCTTTCCATTCTCTCTCAGATTCACGCTATCTTCTTCACTATTACCACTCCCAATTTCATCCACAATCTCATCTATACCCTCTAACTCGTTCCCAAATACCTCCCCAATTCTTCAACTAACCCATCCCATTCGCTCATTGACCTTCCAATTCTTGCAATGATTCATTCATGCTTTCAATCACTGTACACATTGCTACGCCTCTTACTTCTACACTATCGCCACCTCCAACCGCCTCACCAACCTCACACGCTCAGTCAACTCAGTTATATCAAAACCTGCATATGCTATACGTTCTATTCATACCATCCCATTCATCCAGATACACGCTTTATCACTCATTTTGACTTTGGCACTCACACCCCTATCACACAACTTACGATCATTCCGTCCACTTACGTTCTTCCCTTTCTTACGTTTCCTACCATACTCTTTCAAAACCAACTGCTGATCCTCCTCATGCAACAACCCCTCACGTACATGCATCACACACACCGCTTGCATCCTGGAGGATCCACCCATTTGAACCTCCTTCACACTCAGTTTCCCGAATTCGCTGTCACAGTCACCCTCTTTCGTCTACATACACTTGATACATGCCCTTCCATTCCACATTCGTCACACTTCACTCTTGGTTCTGAACATTCTCGCATAATGCCCATTCTTACCACAGTTGCCACATATTACATTCACTCGGGTACCCCTACAACCATTAGCAATATGACCCACCTGTCCGCACCTGTAGCATTTAACCCCTATCTTTCGTACACTCTCTACCAAATGTCCCGACTGCCCACACCCGAAACACGCCCTAAAGCCCCACCTACACTCATTCTTTGTATGTCCTTCCTTTCCACATCTAAAACACTTGCCCAACTTCCACTCACACCGACCTTCCTTTTGTACACACTACTATCCCTAACCCGTCCAACCGTTGTTCCCTACAAACCCACCATTCATCCTCACTGGCACCCCATTACATTACACTCCTATCTATTACACTGTTGGCCATTCTCATTGGGCCCTCAACACTGCATCCCTAAAGCTTCCAAACTCTGGCACTCTCTCATCTACCCCAGCCCTTACACTCACACTTCTGCTCTCTTTATAACCCTGTCAAGCTCATAATCTTCTACAATTTCCAAAATTTCTCCCAAGTCAACCTTTCATTCGTCCATTTTTCTTCTCCTTTAAGTCAAGTTCACAAATTCTCTAACTCCATCTGGCACTGTCCCTAACAACTTCCGTACTAACTCCTTACATTCATCTATCCCATCATCCTCAAACTTCTTCCTTGCCAACGTCTCCAGCCTACAAGCATACAGTGACAAGGTTTCCCAGCTTTCATTCTTGCCTCATCAAATTCATTCTTCCTCTTATACTTAACACTCGCTTTCCATACGCGCTTGCTCAACTAGTCTAGCTTTCACCTTGTCATACTCAACATCTCCCACACTCATAATAACCCTATACATATCAAGCAAAAACCCAGTCAAATATTCTCCTAATTTTGCCCACACTCTCTTACTCTCCCCATACTTATCCTGACAAACCTTTCATACTCCCTAAAGAAATCATGCACATCCCTACTTCCATACTCATTATACCTTCACAGGGTGCCTCTCCTCACATACATAGCCTTTCTCACTTCTTTCTCACTTTCGCTACTTCCACTCTGTCCTTTCATACCCTCTTTCCGAATACAGAGTCCACTTCAAGACTTACATTCATCTTACTCATTACACTCCTTCCCCTCTTTTATCCACTTTTATCCACTCACCTCCATCCACCTCACTATCACTACTGCCTTCACCCTCTCCTTCTTTCTTTCCTGCCTTCCCACTTCTTTTTACCCTTCTTACCAATTTCCTTTCCTTTCCCCTTCTTCCCCTTTTCTTCCCTGACTTATCCTTACTTTCCTCTGTTCCTTCCTTGCTTTTCATTCCTTTTCCTACCTGCCTCATTCCTCAAGTTTCTACTTCCTATTCCCATATCACCATCACTCACGCTTTCCATTCACTTCTTCCTCCTTTCTTTTCTCTTGCCCCTTCACACGTTCCAGAGAACCTGCCTCCAACAGCCCCTTCTCCAAAAACACCCTTGAACATACCTTTTCACCATTCTTCCACACCTTTCATCATTCCCTCCAACTTTTTATCCACCCTCTCTTCTGACTCTTTCATCTCCCCTTTCATTTCTTCTTTTCGTGACTTCTTAGCATTCCCCCCCATCTCTCCAACTGACTCCTCAATCTCTCATTCTCACCCCTCAACCACGTATTCTCCTCTCTCAACCTCACCAGTTCCTCTTCCATCCTTCTTCAGTCACACTACCAGCCACCACCTCAATTGCAGCTGCAATACCAGCTGCCCCACGTTGGGCGCCAAATATAATGTGGCGGAATTTCTAACCCACAAACAAAACAACACACAACACTCACTCCTGATCCTCGGTTCTGGAGACGGACCAAAGGTCCACGGTCGCCAATCACAGCACACAAAAACCACAAAAAACTTAAAACTGACCTCCACCAACAACGAACGAAAAAAAGAAGAGACACATGAACCATTAATGTTAATTACAAAAACAGACGAACTCCCCGTCCACTTTGGTTTGACCTCAACTGCCCAAGACTTCCCTAAAACCGAAAAACTCCTGACAGACAGACAGACAGCGCCCAAACGAACTCCAACAACCGAACCACTCCACAAACAACAATTACTCTCTCTCTCTCTCTCTCTCTCTCTCTCTCTCTCTCTCTCTCACAAAACGTTGGGAAATGCAACATAAACAAATTTATTCATCCTCTATATTGTCTTCTCCTGAGATTCTAATTTTGAAGGAGCCCGGCCACTTTCACTGTGGGTAAGCTCGACTGATCATGCTTCTTCCCTCTTCAGCGAGCAGCTTCCCAGAATCGGTTGAGTCGGTCCCTGCATTCCCTGACTTTCATGGAGGCAACTTCGGTTGTCTACAATGAAGAAGCCCTCTTCCAGGTCTTACCAAATCCCTATTGGCTGATTCCAACAGGACCAAGACTTTATTGTGGCTCAAATGAATTGCCGAAACATATCTTTTGGCGGCAGCCACTATAAAACGAGCCCAATAGGCTCATGAAGAGCTCTGTTTGGGGGCTAATATCTTCCCGGAGGAAGAAGTGAACAGAGTCCCTGGCAGAGGCAACCAGGGCAAACCAAAGCCTCCGCTCGCTGGGGTCTCCCTAAAGGAAGCCAACGAGTCCTCCGGACCTCATCCCAGACCTGGGAAGAGGTTCAAAGACCATACCCAGACTGTGCTGCAGGCTGTTCGGCCCTCCGGCCGGTCAGCCTTCTACCTCCCAAGGCACAGCTCAATGTCAGTATGTGCTGTTACAGCCAGCTCAACACATGCTCACTTCCCCTACTTATGTGACATCTCTGGCTTTCAACGCTTCGTTTGAAAGCCAAGGGCATTCGGGCATTCAACAGAAAATGCCAGGGAAGTAGAGCCAGAGGCTCTTTCAGAGGCAAATCTGTCTCGTTCCATCTCCCCGAGGAGGGAGGCCGAGGTAGCAGAGGAGGTAGATCATCCCCGTCCAGTGAGGCTCCCAGTGTAGGGGAGGTTGTATCTCTTTCGGGACCAATGGACCTTCAGTCCGTGGGCCCAGCAGTCTCCAAGGGTCTGGGATGGAGCTGGATGGCCCTCCCTCCACTAGTCAGATTCCATCAGTCACCGCCCAAAGCCCTCCAGGACTTTTGGGAAGGACCTGCTCCAAAAGAGGCTATAAAGAAAGCGAGACACCTGAAATTTCAAGGCAGACTGTTCAGTGTTCCAAAGAAAGGCTCCAGTCAGCAAAGAGTAATCCTAGACTTGTCTCATCTCAATTTATTCATTCAATGCAACAAGTTTCGCATGCTTACAATCTCTTGCAGGTACGGACTCTGCTTCCCCGTGGAGCCAGAATCCACTTATAGATCTTTCAGACGCCTATTATCACGTCCCGGTTGAGAAAAAATTCTCCCTTACCTAGGGTTCAGACTAGGAAAACAAGCTTACCTGTTCAGAGTCATGCCATTCGCTCAAACATAGCCCCCAGAATCTTCACCAAACTGGCAGATACAGTAGTCCAACAACCATGGTCCCAGGGGGATCATGCTAGCCGCATACCTGGATGATTGATAATCTGGGCATCCAACGCCAGCGAAGACGTCGGAAAGCAACAGCCATAGTGATCAGTTTTCTGGAATCTTAGGCTTCCAAATAAACAGGGAGAAATCCCGCTTAGATTCGGAGACCTGTTTTCAGTGGTTAGGAACCAGGGGACCTGACTCCACAGACTGTCTCTCTACCCCAGTCAAATGGAGAGAAATAGCCAAAGCAACCCAGGCAATTCTCAAGAACAGGAAAGCTTCCCGCCCTACCCAAGAAGGGTCTTAGGTTCCCTTCAGTTTGCATCGGTAACAGATCTGCTTCTGAAAGACATAAACAGTGTGTGGCAGAGACGTGCCAACAACAGATTCAGAGACAAGGTGTCCCTAATTCCACCAGTGTTGAGAAAGAGACCCCGGCCCTGGTCAACAGTCAGGAGCTTGTCAAAATCAGTACCGCTCCAATTCCCCCCTCCGTCGTTGGTGATTCACACGGATGCTTCTCTGAGCAGGTGTGGAGGATATTCTCAACACAAAAAGTGCAGGAACGTGGTCCACTATGTTCCGTCAGTTCCATATCAACATTCTCGAAGCAATGGCAGTCTTTCTAACCTAAAAGAAACTGCGTCCATCCAGACTAATTCATATCAGGCTGGTTTTGGACAGCGCAGTAGTGGTGCATTGCATAAACAGGGGGGCTCCAAGTTGAGCTGGATCAACCAAGTAATGATAGCAATATTCTCCCTAGCAAACAAACACACGGGTGGCACTTGTCAGCTACCCACCCGGCAGGAGTCCGAATGTCATTGCAGATTCCTGGTCCAGAACAACTCACGCTTGAGTCGGAATGGTCCCTGGACAAAACATCATTCGAGTGGATTTGCAGTCAGGTCCCAGGTCTCCAGGCAGATCTGTTTGCTGGCAGAAAAGCAACCACAAACTTCCATGTTATGTGGCCCCCAACCTGGACCCTCTGGCTTCACTCCACAGATGCGATGTCAATAGATTGAACGTGGCAGAAGATCTACCTGTTTCCTCCAGTAAACTTGTTGATGAAAGTTTTACACAAGCTCAGGACATTCAAAGGTCATGTGGCCCTGGTAGCACCCAACTGGCCGAAGAGCAACTGGTTTCCTCTTCTTCTGGAGCTGAAACTCCGGTGCATACAAACCCCCAGGCCAAAATTGACGGACTGTGTCAGCTTCCTCAAGAATTCAAAATGCCCTGGCTTTATGGATTTCATGAAATTCGCAGCTCAGAAAGATGCTAGCATTGACCCTGTTAATACACTGTTCTTAGAATGAGACAAAAGGGAATCTACCTCAGACAATACGACTTCGCAGTCAAGAAATTAGCATTATTCCTGAAAAAAAAAGAATCTGGTTAAAGAAAATGACCACGAACCTTGCAATCTCGTTCTTCAGGTCGTTATTTTGAAAGGAGTCTAGACTCTAGTACTATTACTACAATAAAATCAGCTTTAAAAAGGTATTTTACATGGTTTAATATTAACTTAACAGACTCATATTTTCTATCAATTCCTAGAGCATCGCTCGTTTGAGACCAGCAACCCGCCCACACGGTTTCCTGGTTTCTAAAATGACGTACTTAAATTAGCATCAGATACTGATAATCAAAACTGTTCATTCTCAAGTCTGTTAAGGAAGACCTTTATTCTTAATTAGGGCTTAGCTTCAGGTGCTAGGAATTTCTGAGCTGTCCGCTCTCTTCTCTAGAGAACCGAACCATGTCGATTTCCTCCCGTCAGGAGAAGTTCTGTTAGCCCGGATCTCAAGTTTCTTGCCAAGAATGAAGATCCACAAGATAGATGGTCCCCTTGAAGGTTATCCCCTTCACAGGACCTGTCGTATTATGCCCAGTCACTACTTTAAAGGCTTAGTTAGACAGAAACTCTAATATAGCATCAGGCCCTCTTTTTTGTTAGGGGAAGGTGGAGGAACTATTTCGTTGAAGGCCACTCAGACAACAAATCTTGTATTTTTATTAAACAAGCTAACCTTGATTCAGTTCCAAAGGTTCATGATACAGGACGGTGGCCACCTCCACTAATTATTTCCATTATATGAATTTTGACGATCTCAAAAAATATACTGGTTGGAAATCACCTTCAGTGTTCAAACGCTACTACCTCCAAATCTCTAGAGGCCCTAAAATTTTCCACTGTGGCGGCAGGAAGCATTGTCCTTCCTCTGTGGTCACACTATGCATTCTTAACCATTCTGTCACTTTCTCTCGCCTACCTGCCTCGCTTACTCCCCTTACCGGGTTTTTCCTTGGGTCAGGCATGCATTCACAGCCTGACTCTGACCATGTTACATATTGTCTATTTGTCCCTTTTTGTTAGTGATTAAGTCATTTACTAATCATGTTCTAAATTTACTGTATAACATGTTTGCTTTGGGGGCATGGATCCCTGACTTGTTGTTGTCATGTTTGAAAAAATTTTTCCGCTTGGGTAATTAAAACTCAGTTTTACTCATAGTTTTATTTATCTCCATCACAGTAGTTTTCAAGGGGCTTCACCGAGCTGGTATGTTTTAATTCTCTACTATGATTTTCACCAGGTGACACAGGTCAAAGCCCAGAAAAGGGATTTTACAAAAAGAAAAATCTATTTCTGGGGGGAAGACTCAGTCACCCGGTGACCCACCGCTATTCCTCTTTTCCCCTGAGTAACATACCAAGCTTGGGGGATGTTAACCTGGAAATGCCAATATGGCGGCTGAGATGTTGGTAGTCGGGGAGCTGGTGCGGGGCTTTGTAACGCACATCGCTTTCCAGGGATTTTGAGATTGAAACTCTGAAAGGGCGGAGGCCGTGCAGTGGCAAACACTCACCCTTTCCTATATACGACTCCATTTTATGGAGTTCGCACTGGCGGTAGTAACCCCAGCATTGCATTTAGCTTTTCTCTGGTATGTTTAGCAATGAATTTACCTAGAAATATGTGCTAGATGGTTATTTCACCGGGTGACACAGGTCTTCCCCCAGAAATAGATTTTTCCTTTGTCAAAATCCCTTTTTATATCATAAAGATTACATACATGAAACATGAAAGGGAAAAAATTTATTCTTTCATATGCCATTCCTGAAACAAAGCCAGTAGAGCAATTAATGGTTTCATTTCATTTACATTTGGATAATACCATTTTAGTACACTTGATATTCTAGGCAAACTTTGTATATATTCATCTAGAAACTGGTTGGCAAATCTGTTCATTTCTGTTACAATGTGCTCCATGACTTCGTCATCAAAAAACTTCTCAAATAAATCCACAAGGTTTTCCTTATCCTGAACAATAAATTTCACACCTTTGGGTGAACAGAAAATAGAAGGACTCCTCTCCTTATCAGTTTCTGCCCAGTCTGTTCATTTCTTTTATCAGTTTCTGCCCAGTCTGTTCATTTCTGTTACAGTGTGCTCCATGACTTCGTCATCAAAAAACTTCTCAAATAAATCCACAGGGTTTTCCTTATCCTGAACAATAAATTTCACACCTTTGGTTGAACAGAAAATAGAGGGACTCCTCTCCTTATCAGTTTCTGCCCCAGTCACTTAGCAATGCAATGTTCGAATCTAAATTATGGTTTTCTTCACCATCAGAAAAATCATCTTCACTGTCTGTGTTAGAGACTTTTGAGCTACTACTCTGAGTCTCACAGTCATCATCAGTCTCTTCATCGAGTAGTGATAATATCTTTTCAGGCAAAAGATTTTTTGTTCACTTTGGTACACTCATTATGGCGGATAAATGGGATCAGAACAAAAAGAAATCAGTTGTTTATCAAACACCTGAAGCTTACCAGGAGACAAGAGGCAGATGTCCTGTGTCAGACTGTTCCCATTACTAAAAAAAGTTGCCATTTACCCCAAATTTAGCTCATAGTGTTGCCAAATGATGCGAGTCAGTAGAGTTGTGGCCTTGTACTCGTTGGGCCTGAGTTCGACTCTCCGGCCAGCTAATGAAGAGTTAGAGGAATTTATTTCTGGTGATAGAAATTCATTTCTCGCTATAATGTGGTTCGGATTCCACAATAAGCTGTAGGTCCCGTTGCTAAGTAACCAATTGGTTCTTAGCCACGTTAAATAAGTCTAATCCTTCAGGCCAGCCCTAGGAGAGCTGTTAATCATCTCAGTGGTCTGGTAAAACTATGGTATACTCAACTTTTTCCCACAATTTATGTAAGAGCAAAGTGTGTATCTGAGCTTGATCAGTGCGGCACCAGCCTTGAAAGAGGGAGAACGTGTTACTCTGCCGAAGACGGTGTGATATGAGGGGCAAGCAACCGAGATATGCCATTGGAGATGCTTTGCCAGTTCTTTTCAACAGCTGTGTCACGTGATTAGTGTCTGTGCATCCAAACTCATTAATAGCTGTGGCAAAGAAGTGTATATACCTTCTACAGACAAACTATCTTTTGTTTCCATACGGAAACAAACCCACAACATCATGTGATCAGGATATCCATAGGCGTGCATGCGCAGACAGCTATGAATAGACTCGCTTTGAAGCATAGCACTAGCTACTTAATGCGTACCCAGGACCTCACACCCTCAGTTTGTTCTTAGCCATCGCAGTTTAAAGATGTGCTTTTATACACTCTGCATACCTGTATTTGCTACTTGCTTTGTGCTTTGGAGTTTTCACTTGTCTTTACCATTTTCCTGAGTGTTAGTTAACAGTGTTGTGTTTTTCCCCAAAATTTCCTCTGAAGGAGGTAATAGTGCTTTTTCAAGTGTCTCCAGTGTGTTTTTCTCCCAGTCATAAAAGTCACAGTTAAACCAGTGTCTCGTAGATGTACGGGGACTACAGGAAAAGGGATGGCTTGTGGAAAGTTTTCGTTCCCACTCGATGTTAACCCGCACTATGTGTGTTCCAAGTGCAGAGGACAAGATTGTTTTCGAACATTGACTTGTTGAGAGTGTGAATCTTGGACAACTTTGCAATGGGAAAAGTTTGAAAAAAAGGGAAGGAAGAAACCTACATCATCTTCCATAGAAAAACCCACCCCCTCCGTTACCTGCATCCCATCTTCTGCCGTCTTCGCTTCCTCTCTGTTGCCTGTTACTCTGGGTAGAAATCTCATGTCAATGATGTCAGCTCTGTTTAAATTTTTCATTAAAGGAATAGAGAATGTTAGTGAGACGACTAATGAGCAAAGGAAACGGGGATAGCAAGAGCAGGAGTAAGGAATGTGGTGGTTTCCCATTTAGCCCCAAACTGGATCCCAATGGACACCAGCAGAGAAGGGGGATGGTGGCCTCTTCCAAATTGGTCAGCCCAGTACCAGGCCCCAGCAGTGCTCGACAGAAGAGAACCAGATCTGCCTCTTCTGACTCACAGTCCTCCTCCGATCATCCACCAAGAATTTTGAAACGTCGCCATCCTAATTCTTCTCGTGTGTGAAAGGATTACCAGTCATCTATCTTTGTTCAAAAGCATCTCCCAATTACGTTCCAAGAAACTCCTTATCTCCTGTCACAGACACCCCTGGTCACGTTCTAGAAGCGTGATTCAGCATGGTACCTTTCTTAGTAAGAAGCGACACGGAGAGAGAAATAAGCCAGTGCCTCGCAGATCCAGGCACCAAGCAGACACTTCCCAGCACACATGGTCTTTGGTCACCTCCGGTCCCGCAAGAACGGGTGGTATTGCAAAGATCCAGGCATCAGGTTGGCACCCCACCTACCACTCGGTCGGACGTACCCCTTCACGATCGTTCTGGTAGTTGGAATACAGAAGTTGAACTCAGAGTTAGACCATTCCGGATTAGCAGACACATTTAACAGGGGCAGTCTCTGTTGTGGTTATGGTCATCTTCTAGAAATAATCGTGATGTATCTCAGTCTCACTCTTTCTCTTACCATTCTATGAGAGCTTCAGTCAGTAAGAGAAGATATCAGATTTCCTCTACATCTCTCCATCCGAGACATGGGAACTGACACTCTGAGGCACCAGTCTGTAAGGACGATCGAGAATGAACCAGAACTTCTAGACGTTTGATTCCTTCAGACTTAGAATCTGGTTTTGGTCAATTAGCACAGGATTTTCTGGATGGAGTAAAATTCACTGATTTTATCCACATGATAAGAAAGATAAGTCACCAGTCCGTAAGGACAGTCGAGAACAAACCAGAACTTTTAAACGTTTGATTCCTTCACTTAGAATCTGGTTTTGGTCAATTGGCACAAGATTTTCTGGATGAAGGAGTAAAATTCACTGATCTTATCCACATGATAAGAGAGATACCTGGAGCCTGAGAGAAGAAACTGAGGATTTTGCCAACTCCCCCTTGATGGAAAAGATTGCCAATTCTGCTCCAGAAGTCAAGCAATCAATTTGCCTCCCATTAACTAAAATGGTGAAGTCAGCAGTAAAAGAAGTGGATGTTTTAATAGCAGGAGAAGGTTTCTTGGCTTCTTCCAAGTCTCAAAAACTGTTGCTGCCTCCTTTGGCTAGATAGGCAAAATTTTATATTCCAGCCCCAAACTCACTTCCCAGGATTGTTAATGGAACTCTGTCCCAGTTGTCTTATAACACCTCTTTGGGTTTTTTTTTTACAACAGATAGGATCAAAATTCACCAGTGCTGAGATGGTAAATTTTAACTAACTTTGGGAAGGACTCTGAGAGCAGCCTCTTGGCTTGACAACTGTCAAGGGCCATTGTTAAGGCTTATTGAAAGAGCTTTCTCTCATAATTCTTGGTTAGTGATTGATTGATTTAAAGGTGTATATGACAAAGAATATAGTTAATTTGTGGGCTAATATTCCTTTGAAAAGAAGAGAATCTCTCCTTTCCTTAGCGCAAAGGTAGATTTCTTCAGACAGTTGATTGAATCTGAAGAACATTCCTTTGTCAGATATGTCTGGATACTTTCTCCAAGAACATCTAGATCAGGCAGTTTCAGACAGGAGGGAGGATGCAAAATACATTTTACTGTCATTGACCTCCATTAGACCAACACCCAAGTTCAGGGACAAAAGAGGAGAGGGAGCTCCACCCTTCTGAATGCCAAACACGATAAGACAGGCCATGTTACTCACCCACTCTCTTCAGCTAGAGCTTTAGTGTTACATCTGTCCAAGGAAAGTGACAGAGGCTCGTAGGAAGGCTCCATAAGTCTTTGTAATGCTAAAGATACGTCCCACTCTGGGTGCAAAGCTCCTGAGGAGAGCAGGTAAGACTACTCAAAGTCACTCTTAAGCATTGATAACTCCACCAACATGGAGAGATCCAATCCGTTTAGTTTGAAGACCTGAGGTAAGTCTGGGTAATAGTCTTTTACTACAGATAGGACTCCTGCCCTTTAAATACATTTCCCATATCACAACAAAAAGCAAGCAAACAATCCCTGTCCCTTAGGCAGTGTCCCCTGGAGGAAGCCAGGACTAATCAATCGTCCAGATACTAAAGGACGCAAATAACCTCGAAGTCAACAGTAAGGTGAATGCTTGTGGAGTGTTTGCTAGCTAAAGCACAGGGCCTTGAACAAACACCATCTTGTTGTAGACAGAGCAGAGGTACTTCCAATAGTCCTTCGGAATGGGCACTTGAAAGTATGCATCCTGTAGGTTTGTCAAAAGCATGAAGTTTCCTGCTCTAATGGAATTTTCACACTGAACATGCAGTTTCCGTTTTGATACAAGTCTGTTGAACACTCGTTCAGCACCAAGATGTTGATGTCCTGTCTTCAATCCCTGGTTGCCTTTTCTACAAGGAAAATGTGGCTGTAAACCCCAGAGTCCATTGATCTACAACTTCATGGCTCCTTTCTCACTCAGTTCCCACCTCTGTCAACAAGGCCCAAGATTTCCACAAATCTAGAGAGAAAGATGGGATCAGTACCAGTGCTTGCATGAGAGGAGAATGGATGCCCTGAATGGGAAGCCTGTACCCATCTTAGAGGGCTGACACAACTCACAGCTCCATACCCACTGTTGCTGCCACTTGGTCCAGTGGAGTGACTCTGTCAGCAGCCTCCTCCCTCCTTGGAGTGGCTGGAGGAGGGGGGGGACAAAAGGACTGAGAAGACTTCTTGCCCTTTCTAGAAAAGGAAGAATGAGCCTCCTGTCTGGGTTTCTTAAGTGCACCAAACACAAGGGCTTTGCTGAACCTGCAGGTTTGGCAACAGGTGCATTCACCCTCTGCAGGGGTTTGAAGGACATTTCGTGGTTGAAGGAGGAGTCTTAGGAATTTTCTCGTTGAAGCTCACTGTTCCACAGTGAGAAGGTACTCTCATGGGATACATGCCAAGAGAACAAGGAAAGAATATTATCTCTCTTCCAGAGGACCAGGTTTGCCACTGGTTGGATACTTGGTGCACCAGGTAGGTAAGAGCACTGCCTCCTGTGTGCTGTTTTCTCATTTGAGGAAATGATCCCTTTCACAGCATAGTCTGTGAGATTTTTCATTCTCAGGTCCAGCCAAGAGATAGCCTGCAGCAATGCAGCTGCTGTGGAATCCAATGTTTTGGCCTCCACAGCATTGAAAGAGAAGCCCTCTTCACAGAACCTCTCAGAGTGGAAGTTGTTAGTCAGCCAGTTTACTGATGCATCCAATTGCAGGGAAGCCACTGCATCCTTCCAAGTGTAGAACCTTCACTGGAATGAAAGTGGCAGGGGGAGGAATTTGCTAGATCTGCTGGTGGCAAGTGCACTCCCGAACACGAAGATCAAGGCGTTCACTTTCTCTGAAACACCATGAGCTTTCTGGGACCTAGGCAATCTGACCAGTGGATTCACCTTGATCAGTGCCTAAGGGTAACACTGTCAACAAAATTGTGGGCTGGCGAGAAGCCAAGGTTACCTTTCCCATATAACTGCACTCATGATTGAAGGAAATAACCTGAAAATGCTGCTCCAACTCTGTCTGAAGGGGTTCCAGAGGTGAATGTCCCTTAGGTTCCATAGGATCCTCACAAATTTGAGTACCTCCTCTGTTGGAGAAGAGGAAGCCACACCAGACTTCTGCTCTCTCTCTTGCTCCTGATCCTGTGCAGCACAAGACGAGCCTCTTGATGGAGAGGGTAGATGGGATCCTTCAGTTTTGAGATCCAAATGGACTTTGGAGCTTGATCCTGCCCAAGGTATGATGATCTCAGGATGGAGAACTGGCACCTCTGCTATTCTGCCGTGAGGAAGAGTGAGCTGGAGTAGGTCACTCTGGACTACTATACTACTACATGGCCTTGGACTACTCTTTCTTCCTCCTGCTCAAAGGAAGATAGTCTGGGAACAATGAGGAGGAGGAGGAAGAAAACGATGACTAACTAGAAGATAACGATGATGGCTAGGATGAAGAACGGTGAGAACACTTCTTCCTTTACTCAGGCTTCTTTTGCCTTGAACTCCAAAGGGGTGATCAAGGCTGGAGGGGGAATAGTCACAACACCTATTGGCTCAGCTACGGGCATGACCACAGCCACTGCATAAGCAGTAGCAGACACATCAGTGGTTGGTTGATCATTTCTCTTTCCTGCTGGCAAGTCCAGGAAGGCAGCAAGAGATGAACTACCTGGAATGTTAAGAGTGAGCCATATTTTGGGGGGAATTCAAATAGAAGTATCTCCGTATTGGCATTGGCTTCCTTGTTGTTAGACAAGAGATGAATATGTTTGATCATAGGAGAATTAGCCTTCCTAGGAGGGGAAGGGCCAGGTGTAGGTAGAAGAGGAATGGCAGGCAATGGCCAGATTGAACCAGTAGGATTTAGCATTTATTGGAGGAGTGTTGCATCCCCAAGGAAATCTTCATGACCCTCTTCCTCCTGTTAAACTTTTCCCACTGAGGTAAGGTCCAAGAAGCACATTCATCCCAGGGAAGGGAATAAGTACATTCCCCACCCCTACAGTTAGAGCAAAGAACATGTGGGTGTAGTGACATGGGAGACATGAAACATCCACATGACCCCCACACGGGTGTTGGCCAGGTTTCTTTTCCATGGAGAAAAACAAAACCAAGAGGCATAAATGAGTAGAAAGGGAATAATAGCAGAAAGCCACTCATCACATCCAAGAATCTTACAAGGGCACATGGAAGAGGTAGCAAGAGTGTCCTTTCTCAGTGGTAACTGGAGAGAGTGAAGTGGCAAGAGGAAGGGGCAGGTGAGGATTACCTCCTCTCACCACTAGTTAACTACCTTGTTACCAAGCCAACAGCCATTCCAGCTTGTACTGAAGGATATTCTATATATGAAAGGCAATGGGTTATATCCCCCCATAAGAGTAAACTAAAAAAAAACTCCTAACTTATATTCTCTCTGTGAATGTTGGGAAGGTTGTACCTGCCATCCTTATTTCATACCTCCAGGAGAAATTGTTCCAATAATCCCAAGACTGGAGCAATTCTCCTTTCATTTAAACTATTCACAAATGGATTTTGAATCTCGCATACACCAAACTGGTTAGGGAGTTGGTCACTCGGCACTGCATAATTACCTCTTCACCATCACCTCCATTGCTTAAAAGGCTTTAGGGTTCACCATCCTAAGAAACCTAGTTGAGTTTTGTGTGAAATTTCAATTCCTATGTATCTTGTGCCTGCAAGGAGTATTTTAGTGGACTGAGTCTCAAGAATCAGCAAACCCTATACAGGGATAGTGATGTTAGTGCACCTTAAGGCATTACTAAAGTCAGTATTCCTCTGGCCCCTAGTTGCAACCTTCTTTTAAGCCTTTTTTTTTTTTTTTAACCTCAGTACCCCCTTCCTTTCTTCAGTTTTGTTGTCCAATCTCTGTTATGTCGTAATGTGACCATAGGATTTTCTCCCTCTTTTCATTAAGTGTTAAATGGCTAAAAGTGCTCCAGTCTTTGGTTTGACAACCTACATTGTATATATCCAAGTCTCAAGCATCAGCAGGTTTCATTTCTTTGATAGCAAGATGGGAACATTGCTTGGCTGCCAGATAGTGTGTCCTTTCTTGAAGGTAAAAGTTGACTTTTTTTTATATATATATACCTCTCCCAAGTATCACTCATTGGACAGGTGTTCAAGTAGCACTCCGGATTCCTGCAAATAAAATTATAAAATTGAAAAGCATGAGGACTTGTTCTGAGAAAGTGTATTATACCAATGTAAATCTTAAAGAGCACAGAAGCACCATATATAGCCATTATGAAGTTAAATATATAAAATTGACATAATGGACAGAGGAGGATTAACAGAAAAAAGGTTGAAGAGCACTAGACATACTATGTTAGCACTTTCAAACCAGCTGTTGTGGGGTAAGTCTCAACCAGCGTTAATCAACTTTCCTCGTAAACATATAAAAAAAAATATTTTTTTATTATTCTCAATATTGTCATAGATGACTTACATAATTATATAAATATTTCCTTTTCAGAATTGAGGAGTTGGAAGCACGCCTGCGAGCAGCAGAGCAAAGATATTCCACACTTAAGAAAGCTACACATTGACCGTGTTTAAGTGCACTTTGAAAGGTTGTGAAGTAACTTTACAAAAAAAATTTTATATTTTTCTGTAAATTGTTTCATTGTAGCCTCCTACTTCAAAATATGGAAAATTGTTCCTGTAAGCATACTGTGTTCCTAATTAAGCATACTACAGCATTGTTAATAGTATTCAGCAGCATCCTCTCAACCCCTAGCTACATTACTTGTGATCTTTACTTTTCTTGGTTTCTTAGTAACAGAATACAGGCATTCTCCTCCTTTATTGTTGAAAAAATAAAAACCTCGATTTTTTAAAATGCCAAACTACTTGCAAACTACTGTCAAAGATGGTCTTCATTAAACCTCATTTCTTCTCTGACTTGTTAAACCCTTAAACGCCGTAAGCTCTATTTACAAAAACTGTCTCGTATGCGTGAGCGTTCAGTAGCCAGGAGTTAAGCACGCCCGAGCGGAAAAAGTTTCAAAATCACATAACGCTTAGTTTTAAGATTAAGAGAGTTCATTTTTGGCTCCTTTTTGTCATTGCCTGAAGTTTAGTATGCAACCATCAGAAATGAAAAAAATTATCATTATCATATATAAATATTGAAATAGATGAGCAGCACAAAAAATTTTTCATATATAATTTTAGAAACAATCTTTGGAGCAAAACAGTTGAAGCTAATGGGTTATTTTGTTTCTTTGTATTGTACACTAAATTTCAATGATTTTGGTATATAACAAATTGTAAAACGATCAAAGCAACACAGAAAATATTATCACAAATGATCATGAATTGTAACATGAGCGTAAAAAATGTTTTCAAAATTCACCATAAATCGAAATATTGTACTAGAGACATCCAATTTGCTGCAAAATGAAGGTGAAACGATTGAATATTACTAGAATAAGAGTTTTAGCACACACTGCATTTACCATTTCGGTCGAGTTAAAGTTGACTGAAGGTTGAAATTTTGGCAGTTATAAGTGATTTATGTGAAAATATTTCAAAACTGATAAAAAGCTAAACCATGAGCTATTTTCCTGTTGTATTCTACATGAGTACACATTTTCATATAAGTTTATGCCAACGACTAATGTAAAACGATGCAAACATTACGACAACGGGACAAAAGAATTTCGTAGGATGTTCAGCCGAGTTACCGCGCGCAGACGTAAGGAAAAAGGTTTTTTTTTTTTTTTTTTCAAAATTCACCATAAATCGAAATATTGTGCTAGAGACTTCCAGTTTGTTGCAATATGAAGGTACATGATTGACTATTACTAGAATGTAAGAGTTTTAGCTTATAATTGCATTTTTTGACCATTTCGGTTGAGTTAAAGTTGACCGAAGGTTGAAATTTTGGCAGTTATCGTGATTTATATGAAAATATTTCAAAACTGATAAAAGCTACAACCATGAGTTATATTCTGTTGTATTCTACATGAAATTGCACACATTTCCATATATGAAACTTTATGTAACGACTAATATAAAACGGTGCAAACATTATGACAACGTGACGAAAGAATTTCTGGCGGGAATTTAAGGAAAAAGTTTTTTCAAAAATTCACCATAAATCGAAATATTGTGCTAGAGACTTCCAATTGGTTGCAAAATGAAGATAAATGATTGAATATTACTAGAATGTAAGAGTTTTAGCTTACAATTGCATTTTTTGACCATTTTGGTCGAGTCAAAGTTGACCGAAGGTTGAAATTTTGGCAGTTATCGTGGTTTATATGAAAATATTTCCAAACTGATAAAAGCTACGACCATGGGTTGTATTTTGCTGTATTTTACATGAAATTGTGCACATTTTCATATATAAAACTTTATGTAACGGCTAATATAGAACAGTGCAAAAATTACGACAAAATGACGAAAGAATTTCTGAAATTTTCAGCCAAGTTATCGTGCGGGCGTAAGAAAAAAGTTTTTTTCAAAAATTCACCATAAATCGCAATATTGTGCTAGACACTTCCAATTTGTTTCAAAATGAAGGTACATGATTGAATATTACTAGAATGTAAGAGTTTTAGCTTACAATTGCGTTTTTCGACCATTTAGGCCGAGTCAAAGTTGACCGAAGGTTGAAATTTTTTGTAGTCGACGTACGGTACGTCCACTTGACACCCAACAGACAATTTTAGTCGACGTATGATTCGTCCAGTAGGCGTTTAAGGGTTAAAGAACATGGTTTCCTTCACCCAGAAAATTAAGACTGGATTGGGCAACTTAATGATCTCAAGCTTGCGCTATCAGAAATATCATTGAGCAGCAGCTCAACTGGCCAAGGTCAAGATTTAAACAAACCATCTTTAAATGCGCCCTGGTCGTGTGTGTCAGTTGATATCAGCAGCTAATTAAATAATACGGAGCAACCAAATCAAAATCTAATTTTTTATACAGTACCTAAATATATCTAGATGAAGCCCTTAGAAGACAGAGTGGCAACCAGACTTTATCTCATTCTACAGAACAGTAGGTCATACCATCAAGCTGCAGGCCTGACTACTTTCAGGCACAGATACCATGATCCCACAGCAGATATAACCAAAGAACTCATAGCTCTGCCCAGAAGGCACACACATTCAGCATGAATGGATTAAAGTCAAAGGTTCACAGATGGTAAATTTTAATAGAGCCTTATTTGTTGCAAGTGTTGTAAAGATAGGTGTAGATTTCAAGTCATCATCACCTTTTTCCAACAATATCAAAATCTGTAAAGGAAATTCCACGAAACACAAGAAACACAATCTGTCTACTAGCTCTGTAGCTTGAGAGAGTCAAGAATAAAAATCATCCAAAAATTAAAAAGGGGGGATTAATTCAGTAGAGATAATAGAGTCAAGTGTGGAGATCATTTTTCATACAAGCCAAATAATCACGAAAAACTTAACCTCTATGCAAATGGCTCTCCCATTGCACTAACTTGTTAAAATCCTGAAATACTAGAGCTAATGGCACATGCCCAGACCACACTCCATCATACTTTAACCTCAAAAATGAGGAGTGCTGGGAAAGGGGAGAGAGCGCAATGTGCTATGATAAATTGGGCCATCCAATATTTTAATAATATAAGAAAAATCCTATAGATTTTGAAATTTGATATAGCTAGGCAGGCATGTAGCCATGTGAACGTATTTAATATTGCATCAATATTTTGAGTAGCTTCATACTTATAGCAGAATTTCCCAAAAACTGAAGTGTATGCTCTGAATCTGGTCAGTTCAATGTAACAAATTTTTAAAGTAACTTGTATTTTTCATAGGTATATAAACCAAAGCCTCTTATATAATAGAGTATCTTGCAGCACGAGCTGGAAACTGGTTGAAAACTTGGTAACAAGGTAATTAAACAGGTGGAGATGAGGGTGCATGGGGCAGTATCCCTCACTCACAGACTGTCACACTCTCTTACCTTAGTACAGAGGGACTAAGCAGCAGGGCAGTTGGGGTGGGAAAGTATATAAAAGGCTCTGGTTTGTTACCTAAGAAAAATGGAAATTACTTTTAAAATTTCTCTGTTCCTATGCGAATAAACAACCATTGCCTTTCGGTAAGAGACTTACTCCTTACAATGGAGGATAGTCCTCTCAACTGACTAAGAGTTAAAAGCCACCAGTAAACTGCCATGATCCCAGTTGCCTTGCAAACAGGGAGGGAAAGTCATGACTCCTGTAACCTCCTACCAGTCTTGCAAAACAGTTGGCCTTAGTAGTAGGGTGCTTGGCCAAAGTGCCCACAAAAAGTGTTTAGGGGTACTCATGTAATGAAAAATTTTGGAGAACTATGACATTTCCCATATACATGTATAAACTCCAAGTCAGAATGCAACTCAGGAAAAATATAGATAAGAGTTTAGGCCAAAGGCCAAGCACTGGGACCTATGAGGTCATTCAGTGCTGGAAAGGAAATTGAGAGCAAGTAGGTTTGAAAAGTGTAACAGGAGAAAAACCTCGCGGTTACACTATGAAATAATTGTTACGAGAGGGTGGATAGCAAGATGGAAGAAAGATATAAATGGAGGTACAGTAAAAGGAATGAAAGGGATTGCAGCTAGGGGCCAAAGGGACGCTGCAAAAAACCTTTAATAATGCCTACAGTGCACCCTGTGAGGTGCACTGATGGCACTAACCCCCTACAGGGTGAACGCAGCTTAATTCTGGCAATTACAAGTAAAGGATTCAGGTCTAAACTCTACCATGTGCCACCTCCCCCTTGTTATAACAGAGAGGACGACAGTAACACAACACCTCCCTATCATAGACTGGGAGAGGATGCCCAAAGTGTACTTACCTGTGTCTAGTTCAACTCTACCAAGTACTTCACCTGAGACACTACTCTCAAAAGAGTATGTAAGGATGGAAGGGAACCCAGTTATTCCAAATTCAGACCTCTAGGTTTACACTGCCTTAGGTGACCTTACCCAAAGTGGAGCTTGAATGACTACACAGTGTCACGATTGAGACTAAGGGCAGTTTCATTTCTCAAAAGTGTAGTAAAGTCTCCATTTATGAGAAATGACGCTACCCTTAGTCTCAATCGTGACATGGAGCAGATTAATGAATGATGTACTTGGGGTATGAGGCTGAACTCCAGTAAAACAAATACACAATTCAGTAGCAGATCCTCTCCTTCAGGTAGATGGGATTCTACTGAATGAGTCTAGGGCTTTAACTATTCTAGATGTAACTTTTGACTCCCATCTTACTTTTAAGAAAAATCTAATGAAAGTGATGACAAATACCACACAAAAGTTAGGGATGTATTATATATATATATATATATATATATATATTATATATACACATACATATATATACATATATATATATATATATATATATATATATATATATATATATATATATATATATATATATATATATATATATATATATATACATACATATATATATATACACACATATATATTATATATATATATATATATATATATATATATATATATATATATATATTGTATATATATAATTATATATATACATATATAATTATATATATACATTATGTACATATATATAACCATTTATATACATATGTATAACCATTTATATATATATATATATATTGTACATATATACATATATATATATATATACATACATATATATATATATATATATATACATATATATATATACAGTATATACATGTATATATACATATATATATATATATACATATATATACATATATGTATATAAATATAAATTATATATATAATATATATATATATATATATATATATATATATATATATATATATATATATATATATATATATATATATATATACAAACATAGAAGGCCCATAAAACACTATTTAAACATTGAAACCATATATTTCGGGCACTTACTTCTGTGCCCCTGTTCACTGGTAGAATATGGACAGATGAAATGTTACAAGGGTATATATACAAAACATATAGGTGTGGCCTTAAGTCTCCGATGGTATGAAGGTGACCGTTTCCTAAGGAGGAGGAGAATGACCAATTCCCTATGGTTTTTGGCCTCATTAGCTCCCGTTTGGCGACGATTCATTCTGGAGGTCGCGTTTCTTGGGCCATCTTTTTCAGGAGCGGTCTGAGGATTAAAGCGTGTCGATGTCGTCCGATTTCCAATGTCCCCCTGACAAGTTCATATTGTTGGTTTGATTGATGATAGCAGATTCCAGCATCTTTCTTTTGTACGGACAGCTACTTTTGAAAACCAGCTCTGCCCCACTCCAGTTTATGACATGTCCTGTATTTCTGATATGTAGGAAAATCCCGAACTCTCCGATAGTGTAAATATACTGATCTTTTATCCTCTGTTATTCTTTGGGAGAGCGATCTACCTGTCTCGATCTCACGTAAATGTCATTACAATTGCTACACGGTATCTTGTAAACTCCGGCTTCTTCCCCTTTGTTATTTAAGTATACGTTAATGAGCGAACTCCCGATGGATTTGGGGTGATGGAAAATGAAAGGATTGTTAGACCTGAGTTGTTCGGTGGCTTTTTGGATGTTTTCGTCATACAGAAGCTTTATTTTGTTGTTGAAATCTATTTGTCTGTTGTGAGTGGGACCTCTACAGTGTACTTTATTCGCTTTGTTAATAGCCCTCTCGATAATGTGTGGTGGATAGAGCAGTTGCGTTAGGTGTTGGCGGATCGTGTTGAATTCTTTATCTAGGTACTCATTTGAACATATCCTAAGTCCTCTGAGGAATAAGTTGCACCCTACCATGATTTTTACGGAGACGCCGTGGTAGCTTAAGAAATTAATGTAGTGAAACAGCGAAGGTGGGTTTTCTATATACTGTAAATGCATATCTTTTCTGTTCTCTTATGATCAGTACATCTAGGAATGGCAGTTTCCGTCCTTTTCCCATTCCGTTTTAAATTTTATGGTCGGAACTAGCAAATTTAGCCTATTAAAAATTCATTAAAGTCCCCAGCTATTGTCCCAGAAAGTAAAGATATCAGCTACGTATCTAAGCCAGATCATATTATGGGGTTTGATAGATGACAAAGTTCTGTTTCAAATATTCCATGTACAAGTTTGCTAGAAGGGGTGATAGGGGACTTCCCATGCTACAGCCAAATTTTTGTTTGTAAAAATTACCATTGAAAGA
>NC_089793.1:43684451-43713841 GCF_040412425.1 Macrobrachium rosenbergii
ACGCGACCGCCAGATCCATCGCCAAACGGGAGCTAATGAGGCCAAAAACCACTAGGGAATTTGGTCAATCTCCTCCTTCTTAAGAAACGCCACCTCCTTAACATCGGAGGCCTTGTAAAGTCACCACATCGGCGCCAGGATAGTGTTTCGGCGGCGCCATTAATTAAGTCTCCGCTGAGCTTGTTTTCTTTGGTGACTTCCCATTTTCTTCAAGCTCAATTAGTCACGCCTAAAACGTGCCAGGTCACGCATTTTAATCATTTTTACTTTATGGTATTTACAGATGTCACACATTATGTAATACATGTTTCTTCATTCACAGGCATCAAGACTGTATCCATATTGTAGCTCTGTATGTTTTTGTATTTGTAATTTGTACTCGTTCACTGCATGTATTTTTTATTGTTTCGACCTCAGGTCACAGTCAATCCCCATTGTCTCTCGCGGCCGGCGTCAGTCGTCGCAATATAACTACCTGAATCTGTAATAAAGTAGCGGCCAACTTTTACCTGCTCGTTTCTTTGACACCTTACAGTGGTGACCCCGGAGTATCCGGAGCCATTAAGCGGACTCACCGGCGACTCAGTCTTGGCGCCAGGATTTCTCCAAAACGCTCTTAAGCGGCCTAAACGCGGCGCTGTAACCAGCGTTTAGCGTGCGACTCTCGTCCGCGTGCCTGGCGTCACTAAGCGGAACCACGAGCGCCGCAGTGCGTACTGTGTGATACCCCACTCCAGTAGGGGTCAAAGGGCGAGCATGGGCGCGGATATCCCCTCCTTCATGCAGTTAAACGCGGACCCGCGGACTCGGAGGTTTACCTGCCTCCCATCACGGCCGCGCCGCCCCGCGCTCGAGGCCCTCCGCAACTCCACACCAGCGCCCCGAACACCGGCGGCGGGCAGCACAATCGCGGGCCGCCCTCACCGTAAAGCTGCTGCCGTTTCACGCTGAGGAACCATCGATGTGGCTGCGCGGTGGAAACCACTTCAAATTTCAGCGTCCCAGCAGATACGGGGATTAGTCAGGCCGTCCCTTCGTCTTGGGGGAGTATTTGTAAAGAATCACCACATCGAGCGCCAGGATAGTGTTTCGGCGCCATTGAGTGAAGTCTCCGCTGAGCTTGTTTTCTTTGGTGACTTCCCATTTTCTTCAAGCTCAATTAGTCACGCCTAAAACGTGCCAGGTCACGCATTTTAATCATTTTACTTTATGGTATTTATACGAATGCCACACATTGTGTATCACATGTTTCTTCATTCACAGGCATCAAGACTGTATCATATTGTAACTCTGTATGTTTTGTATTGTAATTTGTACTCGTTCACTGCATATTATTGTTTATTGTTTCGACCTCGGGTCTGATCAATCCCATTGTCTCTGCGCGACCCGGCGTCAGTCGTACAATATAAACTGCCTGGATCTGTAATAAAGTAGCAGTAACTTTTACCTGCTCGTTTCTTTGACACCTTGACCTAAGGCCACACCTTCATGTTTTGTATATATACCATTGTAACTTTCCACCTGTCCATATTCTACCAGTGAACAGGGCACAAGAGCAAGTGCCCGAAATATGAACAACGTTTTAAATAGTGTTTTATGGGCCTTCTTATTTTTCATATTACGCAGTATTACAGGAAAAGACATTCATTTTGCCCATTATGGAACATCACAGTTTACGCCAGTTTTCGGCTTCAACCAGCTGTCAAGCACATCTTCAGGCGATCACCAGGCAGCTAATACATGGAGTTACACAGAGGAAAGAATCAGAGAAATTTTCTGCAAGAATGCCTACAGGAACAGTTTCTCCCAAAATGCGGTTTCAGCGTTGGACATCGTCAGACCCATTCCGGACTCCATCGCACATTCCTCCAAGACAGAATACAAGCCACACACCAAGACATCTATGTGATTAGAAGAAAAATAAGTGAGCTAGCCGTCCACTTCGCCTCATGTGCGGGATGATGGTATGTACAGATATCTTTTCATATTTTGTGCTATCAGGTGCTATTGAAAACAGTGAGTCCCTCGAAATTTGTGCTACAAATTAAAAAGACTGATTAGGAACAGCGTATGGAATATTTGGCCTTCCCAATAGTATTAACAGATCTCTCTAACCATCCCTCACTGCAGAAGAACAGACCGTTTTACTAAATCTTGGAGTTTCATTCGCTCTAAAACCTGGTCGAGGTAATCTTAATTTTCCTGGTTGCTTTTGATAAACATTTTGCAAAAAACAACTATGATAAGAAGAGGCATGTCTCAAGGCATTTTTAGCTAAATGTCTTGGAGCAAAATAACAACAAAAATTCGCTCTGAAAGATTCCAAAATGCATTAGTTAGCTTAAGAAAAGGGGATATCATCATCACAAATCTGACAAAGACAGGAAAATAGTTCTGTTAGACAGAGACATACATCAATAAAGTTCAAAGAACTTTAAACGATGCGGAGACCTACGACAAAATTAACGATCCACAACAAATATTGCTGCTCAGTTTAACAAATCAGTTAGAACCATAGGGGGCAATAAAAAGACATAGAATTACTAGAGACATTCAAGGTAATCAACCCCTCTCTCCCCTATTTTTACGGCCTCCCGAAAACACATAAAGATGGGATTCCTTTACGCCCCATAATATCTAGCAGGGGCTCTTTCATGTACAAATTATCAAAATGGCTCGCAGACTTGTTATCACCCTTTCTAGGAACCTTCTCATCCTCCCACGTCAAACATGCAGAAGATTTCATACAAATTTAATAGTTTAAACATCCCCTCAAACAACATCAAACTGCTCAGTCTAGACGTCGATTCATTATTTACTAAAGTCCGATTGCCGACGTGTTGTTTTTCTTAAGAGGAAGTTACAACCATATGAGACCATTTTCACTCTTGGCATAGATAAAACTTTAAACATATCAACCTCTGTGTAACTAACCGTGTTTCTTTCCAATGGTAATTTTACAAACAAAAATTTGGCTGTAGCATGGGAAGTCCCTATCACCCCTTCTATGAAACTTGTACATGAATATTTCGAAACAGAACTTTTGTCGTCTATCAAACCCCATAATATGATCTGGCTTAGATACGTAGATAAATATCTTTACTTTCTGGGACAATAGCTGGGTGGACTTTAATGAATTTTTTAATAGGCTAAATTCGCTAGTTCCGACCATAACATTTAAAACAGAATGGGAAAAGGACGGAAAACTGCCGTTCCTAGATGTACTGATCATAAGAAAACAGAACAGGTATGCATTTACAGTATATAGAAAACCCACCTTCGCTGTCTCCTACATTCATTCTTAAGCTACGCGTCTCCGTAAAAATCCTTGGTAAGTGCAACCTATTCCTCAGAAGGGGACTTAGGATATGTTCAAATGAGTACCTGGATCAAAGAATTTAACCACGATCACCAACACTAGCAACTGCTCTATCCTACACATTATCGAAGAGGGCTATTAATAAAAGCAAATAAAATATACTACAGAGGTCCCACTCACAACAGACAAATAGTTTCAACAACAAAATAAAGCTTCCATACGATGAAAACATCCAAAAGCCACCGAGCAACTCGGATTCTAATAAATCGCGCTTTCATTTTCCATTATCCCAAATCCATGAAGTGCCGCTCGTTACGCGTATACTTAAATAACAAAGGGAAGAAGCCGGAGTTTACAAGATACCGTGTAGTAATTATCATGTGGTAAGCATCTATGTAAAGCCCCAGAGACAGGCGTCGCTCGCAAAGGGCAACAGAGCACAAAAGATCAGTGCGTTACGCCGGAGAGTTCGGAATTTTCCTGCATATTAGAAATACAGGGCATGTCATTGCTGGGTGGGGCGGAGTTGGTTTTCAAGAGTAGCTGTCCGTACAAAGAAAGATGCTGGAATCTGCTATCATCAATCAAACCAACAATATAGACCTGTCAGGAGGACATTGGAAATCGGACGCCATTGACACCTTAATCCTCGGACCCCCTTTTGAAGATGACTCAAGAAACGCGACCGCCAGATCCATCGCCAAACAGGAGCTAATGAGACCACTAAATTTGGTCAATCTCCTCCCTTCTTAAACCACCTCCTTAACATCGGAGTCTGATTACACCTTCATGTTTTGTATATATACCATTGTAACTTTCACCTGTCCATATTCTACCAGTGAACAGGGGCACAGAAACAAGTGCCAGAAATATAGTTTCAACGTTTAAATAGTGTTTTATGGGCCTTCTTATTTTCATATATATATATACATCTTACTACAGTAGTAATCATGGGTTGATTGCAGACCTTGGACTCAATACTCCAGTTTACCTGATCAAATTATATTCTACAGTCAGCCTAAATTATGATCACGGGAAAAATGAAATAAGATGGAAGGACACTGAAAAACACGTGCTGAATTTAACCTTAAAAATTAATTTAATAGCTAAAGTTAAACATATCAAACATGAGCAAATATATGAAATGAATGAAACGGGGTTACAACTGAAAGGCACTCAAACTAACCAAAATTACAAGGTTCAAAGAATAAGAGTAATAGCCCTTTCTAAAGCATATACACACACACACACACACACACACAACACGACACCAAATAACTGACCAACTGCACAGAAAATAGGCCAAAGCTGCTCCTTCCCTTCTGCATTCGAGTTTTATTGTGGAAACAGGGCAGTACACAATCACTGTGAACACAGACCTGACTTACAAACTTCAAATCAACACAAAAAACTTGAAGCTAATTCTTAAGTTTGTTATCAAAAATAAACTAAAAGCACAGACCTGACTTACAAATTTCAAATCAGCATAAAAAACTTCAAGCTAATTCTTAAGTTCGTTATCAAAAATAAACTAAAAGCGCAATATTCTGGAACCTCTACATATCTGTTAAACGTAGTGAATCAAATGGTGGCGTGTGACAACACAATTTTAGACGATGTCATTGCCTAAACAGGACACGTAATTACGAACACACATTCTTAAACACAATACTGGAAATGGCAAAGTGACAAGCGTTGGGCACCACAACACTGTAGTCTTAGCGTCATTTTCTTTTTGGAAGGTTATCAAAGGAATCCACCTCAAAAAGGCAATTTTTACAACAGCCTCAACAAATGCTGTAAAAGAGATATCACACAGGGTTTATCAAATTTCCAACTGATTAAAAGTATGACAGTGTTACTTCAGTAGGTGATACTGCTGTAATACATACATACATACACACACGCACACACACACACATATATTTTATGTTTCTGGTTTAGGTGGTTCTTATGACTCCATTTATTACTTTACTCTAAAATGGCCTTGCAAGATAACCAGGACATATAAAAACACAAACTAAAGGAGTGGTACAAGGAGCGGAGGGCTCTTTCTCAAAGGGAAGTGCGTGAAACACGTGGATAAAGAATAGGTATATTCTCATAACACACAAGATCAAAGGAAAATGAACTGAAACACGTTAAATTGCTGCTGCAGAAGTCCTCCCGAAGCAGGGAGGGGGTAAGCGAGAATGCCAGGAACACGGACCAGGAGAATTCTGCTATCGATCGTCCTTCACATTGTAGAGGCGTAAGGCTGACGTCGGTGTCAGCGGTGTCTTCTGCCAGGATCGCGTGTGTGCGTCGACAAGAACCCCTCACCAAGGAACTGCTCAAGTGGTAAGTTGGGGCGGAAAATGGCGCCCCTATGATGATGAGCCGCCAGTTGAGTTTCACGCTTGCTTTGGGACTTGCAATCCCATGCAATCTTTGATGACCACGTGGTGGGGTAGGCAAAGGGCGGTTAACTTCCACGTGGCGACGAGGAAAGAAGGGCGGGGCGAGGTCTGCACTGGTGACCTCTTGGCTTAAGCTGGCGACTGTGTGCGAGCCGAGCTTCTCACGCCCTGACCTTTTGTTGCTTCTGGACAGGGGTGTGGAGAAGGCGCGATGTCTGACCAGGTCGCGTATTTGAAATCTGTATACACAGTCATTGACATACCAGTCAGTAGCCAATCACCAGCCAGATCACGTAGCCAATCAGATTCGAGCAATGACGTCATCAGTCTATATGCAAATAGCATATCATAGCTATATTTTATCGTATATTAGACAAATGTGTGTGAGCAGCAATAACCCATATAGAAATATTGTTCAAATATTAACCCTCTTATGTATTTGTGTCCATAAAAGAGACTAAACTGTGTTAAATTAAATTAAGATATGGAGTGAACAGTGACGTCATCGTCGATCAAAAATGTAAACAACAGATGAGATGCAATTGAAAACCTTAACAGCAAAGATGGAAAATTGTAACAAAGCCTTAAAATATTAACAACATATCGACTTCTTCATTTTTAACATAAAAATGTCTAAACTGCTAGGAAATTCACATTTCACTTAGAATACTGTATACAGGTGGAAAGTAGCCCATTATTCTGTTCACAGCTTACGAAACAACATCACGAAGTTTTTATATTGCACACTATTTATAACCAAGTTACATCATTATAATAAACATCTGCGGCAACTGACAATTAACATTATGGATTCTAAAAAAAAGGGCCTATCAGTGTGATGTATATTTTTAACTCAGTTACTGCTAATGTGTCCGTTTTCTTAAGCTAGCCTTTAAGGAAAACGTGTTCGAACCAACTTCAGAATGCCTGTGTAATAATTATTATTGTTTATTCAGAATGAAGCTTTTAACTAATATAGTTACATGAACAGAAGATTTTATTATATTGACGACATAAGCATGCATACTTGAAACAACGTGGCGGAAAAAATGTCAATATTGCTTTCACAAAGGAGGAATGAGGACTCTTCTATTTAGTTTTAAAAGAGAAGACAATGACGTCCTCCTGTGCGTACATATTTTTATTTATTATTGGGCTCTTTAATGCATAAAAATACACCAGTGAGTTAATTTTAAGACAATATTTCTCATATGGGTTATTGCTGCTCACACGAGTTGTCTAATATACGGCAAAATACAAGCTAATTACGATATCGGTCGATGACGTCATAACCGAATCTGATTGGCTCATTGATCTGGTTGTGACAAACTACTGGCTGTTATGCTCCGGCTGTTGGCCGCCACAGATTGTAAATACGCGACCAGGTCAATCTTCTGTATCAAAGAAAGCGGCTGATGTCCTGCCGGGTCACTCTCCTGTACCAAAGAGAACGGCAAGCCAGTTTTACTGCCGGCGGAAATTAAATCTTTTGAGCGTCTCTTATAACCCTGACTTCCACTGGTTGAGGCTTCTTGAACAAATTCCTACCCTCAGGGTTCAAAATACACAGGGCCTATCTCTCGGCTGAGCAAAGCAGAACTGCAGCGCTTTCATAGCGTGTTTTAGCTAATCTTTACAATATATATATATATATATATATATATATATATAATATATATATATATATATATATATATATATATATATATATATATATATATATATATATATATATATATATATATATATATATATATATATATATATATATATATATATATATATATATATATATATATATATATATATATATATATATATATATATATATATATATATATATATTTCAACAGTATCACACTGAAGGAGAGGCTCCATTCATACTTTAACTGTTGGAAATTAGATAAACCCAGTGCAGATATTTTCTTTTACAGCATTTGTTGCTACTGAACCCCATTCTTATATGTGTATGCGTGTGTGTGTGTATATATATGTATATATATATGTATATATATATATATATATATATATATATATATATATATATATATATATATATATATATATATCATATATATATATATATATATATATATATATATATATATATGCCTATATATATATATATATATCCTATATATATATATATATATATATATATATATATATAAGACCTCTGGTCTCCATGAGGCCAAAGTATCCCACTCTTAATCTTTTGTCATGGATGATTAAACACAGTATAGTCACATGATTCCTGCTGTTGACCTAGAGATATTGAGCAGAAAGCATGGATTAGAAGTCTGAGGTCCTGCTGTATCAAAAATCTAGATGTGTTACCATCTATACAGTCACCAGTCCTCATTTTGTTACTCAGCCTTTCCAGAAGATAAGGATGAAAATAACAATAAATTCCTATAAAGTTCAAAGAAGTGCACTTTATTAGCAAGGCATCTTGAAGAAATTTAGCGATATGGTCGCAAAGAAACCATTGCTTGCAAAATTTCAGATTTCCAAAGCGTACACAGTTATACCACAGATAAAAATAATTTGTACATCTTATTATGGGATAACCATATATTTCACAGGGAGACTGGTAACTTATTTTAAAGAGGATATAATGTTGTATTAAAATGGCTGTTTTTAAAGCTCTCTTAACAGTGTAAAAAAAAAATAATAATTATTTGCTACACACTCCAGACCAAATGGCTACACAAAAACTGTATAAATGAAAACTCATGTATAAATTTTAGATCACCAATAATATAACATCAATTTTTTTTTTTGATTTTGTAACTGAACTGTGCATCAATAGCCATAGAAAATGTGAAGGGTAGATATAGAACTTTGCATTAAGAAAGTAGAAGACGTCTGGTGCAGAGCAGTGCAATACAGTGTAGTTTCGGTAGAATGTGTATATTGACTTTCTGCAAAGTAAATGACACCGAATAATGAAATAGATTTTCTCATCTGAATGTAGTTCAGGCAATTAGGGAAATGTGACTTATTCCAACGATACTCTAATAAGTGATTCCCTCTTCCTTCAATTGCCATACTGTACTACCTCAGTATCCTTGTTTCTTGACTGACACCTCGCCGCCTCCCCGACATTTGGTTACCTCTGGACTTTCCCTTATTTCATTGCCAGAAAACTTTAATACTACAGGTCTGGAACTTCTACCTGTAAAGTCTTTTATACTGTTTATAAGTATTTTTTATTTGCACACAACTCCTGATAATAAATAAGATAAACGTTGGGAATATACTACATTATCGGTGTCAACTAGTGATTCCCTGTCCTAGAAGGAATGTAGAGATGCTGTTGTCCTGCTAGTGTGAGTGTGCCTGTGTTTGCATGCGTGTGTGTGTGTGTGTATGTGTATTATGTGTGTGTAATATATATATATATATATATATATATATATATATATATATATATATATATATATATATATATATATATATATATATATATATATATATATATATAACTACTAGGACATGTTTTCAGCAACACTCTCACTCGTTATCAACCTACAAAATTACAATGACGACATTACAATTCATATAATAAAATTCAAATAATACAGCAAAATTACTATAAAATTTATATGAATACGTTTACAAGATGGCTAATCAAAATCAATAAACGAATAAAATAAAATTAAATAAAGCAAAATACAAAATTTAAGTCACATAAATGGAAGGTATAAAGGCGCAACAAATACACTAGTCAATACACGAACCAGTTAAAGGCAAACTAAAAACACAAAAGTGAGGTTGCAGCCACATTTCTAGCCAAAGAAGGCTTCATCTTGATGGTGTACAGAACTTCTAAGATGTCGAGGTCTGTAGCAAACTGAGCAGTGGTTAAAACATAAAAATCATCAATATGTAAGGGTGACCAGTCTCCTCGCCTTTTTCTCTAATTGCACTGTAACTAGGCCTTGAAAGCTAAGTCCTGTACAATATGACTTACCTAGGTGTTCAAATCATCTCGTCCAAGCTGATCTGGTAGTTTTTCCAATGTAAGTGGCATCACAACCACCATATGCCATTTATAGATCAGATTGAACCAAAGGCTTATTGGTATAGGGTCTTTAATTTTAAAGAAAATTATTTTGCAAGTGAAAATATTTTGATATCTAGCTGAGGGTAACCAATGGACGAAATGGAAATTAATTGCTTTTTTAAATTGTAACTATGAGTTCTAGTAAAAGTTAAAGGTAAATAAACAATAGTTTCTTTACATTAGTGGTAATTTCGGGTTGTTTGTTTACATATAATTTTCGAATGTTGTTTACCAATATACCAGCATATGTATTCACGTAATTCAATGGATAGCCATTGTTTTTAAGTTATCCTCAGAAATTTTCTTCATGCACATTCAAAAAGCTAGAAAAATTTTATGTTTTGGTTACTAGCGTCAACATCAAATTCATCTTATATTTCAAAGGTGTAGCTAATTCAAATTTAGACATAAAACCCGTGAAATTATGCTTTCTGAAAACTGAGTTGTGAAAGTTATTACCAAGATTTTTTTACCTGAATATCTAGAAAAGTGTATGATTATCTTCGATGTCACAGGTTAATTCATGTTAATATGAATTAATGTACTCCAAAAAATGAGAATCTGGTCACTTTTAAAATTAAGAAATGGCTATGATCAACATACACTCTTGTACAGTAAAGGATTAAAATCTAATGTGGACAATCATCTAACCATCTTTTCTCCATAAAACACATAAACGCATTTTGTCTAAGATGGTTCTATACTGAACCCCCATGCTTCCACCATCAATTTGCTTATATAACAAGCCGTTAAACAAAAAGTAACATTCTTTTAGCTAAGATAAAAGTTTCTTTTTGACCCGTTAAACCCATACAGTATCAAATTATTTTTAAACAACTCATTTAGGCAAATGTCAAGTCGTCTCATTCAGTGGAATTTAGTAAATAGACCCTTCACATCAAAGAAGCCATAACACAATTATTAAAAATCAGTTTCTTGGCTGATTAATAAAATGAAAGCGTCATTTTAAAATACTCATTTCAGTTAACCGAGCATGGATAGGAACAAGGTAAGTCATATCGCAGAGGCAATTATCTTTAAAGCCTAGTTACAGTACAATTAGAGAACACAGCCAGGAGACTGGTCACCCTTTACATATTGATGATTTTGTTTTAACCACTGCTCCAGTTTTACAGACCCAGACATTTTTAGAAGTTCTATACTCCATCAAGATAAAGTCTTCTTTGGGAAATGTTTAACCACTGCTCAGTTTGCTACAGACCCAGACATTTTAGAAGTTCTATACTCCATCAAGATAAAGTCTTCTTTGGCTAGAAATGTTTTAACCACTGCTCAGTTTGCTACAGACCCAGACATTTTAGAAGTTCTATACTCCATCAAGATAAAGTCTTCTTTGGCTAGAAATGTTTTAACCACTGCTCAGTTTGCTACAGACCAGACATTTTTAAAGAATAAGATAAAGTCTTCTTCTGCTGAAATGTTTAACCTCTGTAACTTGCTACAGGCCAGACATTTTAGAAGAGTTCTATACTCCATCAAGATAAAGTCTTCTTTGGCTAGAAATGTTTTAACCACTGCTCATTTGCTACACAGACATTTTTAGGTTCTAGCTCCATCAAGATAAGTCTTAATAAATGTTTAACCACTGCTCAGTTGCTACAGACCCAGACATTTTCAGTTCAGTACTCCATCACGATAGCTAAAACCAAGCTGAAATGTTTTAACCACTGCTCAGTTTGCTACAGACCCAGACATTTTAGAAGTTCTACACTCCATCAAGATAAAGCCTTCTTTGGATAGGAAATGTGGCTGTAACAACACTTTTGTGTTTTTAGTCTGCCTTTAACTGGTTTGTACTCGTACATTGACTGGTGTATTTGTTGTGCCTTTGTACCTTCTGTTTTTGTCCCAATTGTATGTGTTTTACGTGATAAATGTGAAGGATAGTGGGTAATCAGGTTACATATTACCAGCTGATGAGGATAAAGAACAAGGGAAAATTTAGTTGCATATTTTTCAGCTTATGTATTTGGAACTAAGGGAGAATCGGGTGTATGTTTAATACTGAACAAAAATAGATACGAACAGGTATTTTAGCAGCATATCTCTCATCTGATAAATTTAAAGATCATGGGGTAATCCAGTTACACATGTTTCACCTAATGAAAAGAGAGAACGAGAGGTAATCTAGTTGCACAGTTTCACCTGATAAGAATAGAGAACAGGGAGTAATATGGCTGCATGCGTATCACGTGGTAAAAATAATGACCAGTAGATAATATATTATATGTATATCTTTTTCCTGATAAGAGTGGAGAAGATGGAGTAATCACCTAATACTAATGAAGAAGGGGCAGTTAGTTACATATGTTTCACCTGATACGACTGGACATCAGGGTAATCCATTCACAAATGTTGATCCTCATAAAAATGGAACAACAAAAATATTTCTGTTGCTTATGTTTCACTTGATTCGCTCGAAGTTCCAGTGATAATCCAGTTACATATGTTTCACTTGATGAAAACAGAAGCGCAGAAAACTAGGTGTAAAACGATTGCTTGAATTTCACTTAGAAATATACGTAAATCAGTGGTATATGTTTCGTATGGCAGAAATGGAAGTCAAGTGGTATTCAGTTGCGTATGTTGCGTGCGGTAAATTATTTTAGGTAAAAATGGAGGCTAAAGGGTAATCGCGGTACCTAAGTTTTACCCTGTAAAAATGGAGATTAAGGGAGTAATCCAGTACCACAGGTTTTCACCTTATAAAAATGGAGAAAAAAGAGTAATCCACTTTCACATGTATTGCATGATAAGAATGGAGGTCAAGGGGTAATTTAGTTGCTTATGTTTCACTGGATTAAAACGGAGAACAGGGGTGTAGGAGATAAGAAAGCTAATTTGTGGGGAAATTGACAATAATTAATCATGCAGTTTTCTTTTTACTGCCCTTATTTCTGCTACAGTCATTGTTTTGTTGCTACCATTTCTCTTTTTCTTTGTAATATTTTTAATTTTCCCATTTCTGTCATCTTCGCCTTCTTTGTTCGTCGAGTTGTTAGAAAATTTTCTCAGTTCTGAGTCATTTTTCCTTTCTTGTTAATATATTTACAGCTCGTTTGTTTGTTGTTAGGTGATATTCTTAAATAACAGAAATTATGCACAAAGTACCAGGAATATTTTTGTTCAAGAATTCCCGCATAAAAAAGACAAATCCAGCAGATACTTCTTTGCCTGTGCTTGTTTGCTTGTCTGGGTAATTTTTGAAAAATATTCCTAGCACTTCTGTACATAATTTCTGTTATTTCATTAATATCACCTAAAAACAAACGTCTGCAAACTAACTGTAAAAAATATTATAAAACACTTGTAAGTTAACTTGTTTGCTTGTCTTAGCGTATTGTCATTTTTGTCTCACGTCAAAAATGCTTAAAAATTTCGAGGTATTTTTTATAGAATTTTTTTTTGTAGTGATGGTGATGTTGGTGAGTGGGTGGGGATGGGAGGGGCAGGGGGTTTGGAATTCAAATTCAGACTTAAGTTCATTACATTGTAAAGGCGAAATAAACCCAGGTCTGTTCACCCAGATTTAAACTGGGGTTACTCTAAAAGAAGACCATACAATTTTTATTGAAAGGTCAGGGTCTCATTATTTATCCATGTGGATATAGTGCTTTCTCCAGTAAAGCTTAAATATAATATTCATTAAAGGTCAATTCTTGTGATATATATATATATATATATATATATATATATATCCTTATGCCCCTTGTTGTGTGTGTGTGTACAAATAATGCACTGTTTATATATATATATATATATATATATATATATATATATATATATATATATATATATATATATATATATATAATTATATATATATATATATATATACATACATATGTATGTATGTATAATATTTATGTATGTATATATATATAAACGTAAGTCAGAAGTGTTAATATATATATATATATATATATATATATATATATATATATATATATGTATGATGTATATAATGTAATCAATGTTAATATATATATATATATATATATATATATATATATATATATATATATATATATATATATATATAAACGTAAGCCAAGTGTTATGTTATTTAAAATATCTTAGATAAGCGAAAGGGTTTTGAAGATGATTTGCCACCTCTCTCTCTCTCTCTCTCTCTCTCTCTCTCTCTCTCTCTCTCTCTCTCTCTCTCTCTCTCCTTTTTTCCTCGGTCATTACTTTACATCCCTCTTCTCTTTGTTTTTCCGTTCTTTATCAACCATCTTTTCCCCCTCACCTATTGGCTTTTTCATTATTCTTTGTGATCTTTTGTTTTCTTTTATGATTTTTAACTTTCTTGTGTCATTTTTTGACATTTTTCACATCGTGAATGTTGTTTTATGAAGGGAGAGCTGTTTCGTTTGATATCTTTGTATATCATTTTACGATATTAATTTTTTAAGATCTAATTTAAAGGGTAACTTTAGGAAAGTTTTGATTTGACAGAGAAAAGTGAGAGGACGTTCCTCATTCCTCGCGCAATAGTGGTGACTTATGAATCATATAATCACGCACCGGTTGCCATGAATTTTGATATATTCTAATATTGAAACGCACTGCAGATATGCAAGTTTTCAAAAAGAATGCCAATGAACCTGAGGGCTCTCAGTGAAGCACAAACCTCTGCAAAGATTGCAGTTTCTCGTTGCCCGATGGATCTAAAGTTAATGATCCCGTCAATGAACCCGATGCAAGTTGAAGATCCGTGTCACCAAAATAAATGCGAGTTAGAGTTTTCTGGCACCAGACTAGATCTAAGTTGAAGATCCCAGTCACTGAATTGCATGACAGTTGGGTGTTCTGGTACCGGACTAGATCCTTGTCAGAGTGGTGCATGCAACTGGAACTTTCTGTTGTCGAACTGGATCTGAGTTGCAGAGCCCTGTTAACGGACTAAATGGGAGTTGAAAGTTTTATGTTACTGGACTGTTCCAAAGTTGAAGATCACCTGTCACCGGCCTGAATGATCGTTGAAGTATCTTTTTAATGTGCTGGATTGCAGTTAGACTTTCCCGTTACTGAACATGATAACAGTTCACATTCCCTGTTTCCTGGCTAGATCTAAGTTGAAGATCCTTGTAACTAGCCAGGGCATGAGTTGTAGATCCCTGTCACAGAACTGAATGCCTTTTGAAATTTTCTATTGAAGAAGCGTACTAAGTTGAGGATCCCTGTCATCAGGCTGGATTCAAGTTAGAAGTTGACTGTCACTGACCTTGAATTCGAATCATCTTTTCACCAAAGCTGGCTTTGAGTTGACGTTTCCGATCACTGAACGTGGATCAGAGCTGGAGTTTCTTTTCAGCAGACCAAGATCCAATTTGAAATTTTCCGTCACCCGGACCTGGATCCAGTTTGCCATCACAGTCTCCGGTCTCATATTGGGTTTTGTTTCATCGTTGACTTTCCCAAGAGTTATTTGAAACTTTGTGGATGAACTTTTCAACCATAAACAAATAAGTTCATATTAGTTCCGATAACACATGGATAACTGATATAAACATAAGAATCTTTCAAAGTCAAACTGGGTCAGTTTAATTAATCATCAGTATGAAAAAGATACACAAATTTATAGCTAACTATGAAGCACTACAAACCCCTATCTTGTGCGATGGGTGAGATGGTTTCCTTAGCGACAAATGATCAATCTGAGTTTTATATTCTCAAGAAGTCAGTAAATTGTGAAGGTCACATAATGGATATATATTTGTTATATTCTCTCCCAAAACCAAATGGGTTGCTCTTCAACTTTAGGCTAACCGTTTTCAGAAAATTTAGGAAACTCATTCGAAGATACTTTGAGTAGTCATGCACACAGAGATACAAACTGACAAATCGGGAAAATTCATCTGTGAAGATTGTTCACATAGTATGCTTCTTGACAGATATGAATTAAAGACTTTTCATCCCACAAGTGACCCAGATCTTTTCTTTGCTTGTTCAATGAAAATGACAGATTAATGCTCCCAGGAGTCCTTTAGATTGCTTGTTACGTTTGCACATTCAGCCAGATGCCACATACTGTTCAATGTTTCTGAGTGATTCGATCCAGGTAAGGAATTCTGTTCCTTCATCTGCATTGTTTGAGTCTTCTAATCCAACTTTTTATTTAAAACGTGGGTCTGGGAACACATTTCTTCCAAAGGCAAATCTTGATTTGGGTATTCGCCCCGATCCCTGTTTCTTTGGTAAAAGAAGTAAACTGTCTACTAGCGGTTAGCAAAATAAGCAGCTCAACAACACCGACCGCCGAGGGAAACATCTTGACATCCCTATGAGCATCTCGTCCTTGGCCGGAAACAGAATCCGCTAGTGTTTCTCGGATGTGGTCCAGGAGGAGGGAAGGAGGAGTGGTCGGTTGTTGGCAGAGGTGTAGGTAGCCGCTTGCAGATGGTGAACGCGATCTGCAATTCATACACGTCCAACATGCGGTATTGTCGGATAACCCCCCCTTGCGCCACGTACCTCACGCCAGAGCCGTACCAACCTAGGCCTGCCACATCTCCTAAACACTCGTGGCATTGAGGGAGAGGAGATGGTGGGGAATGGCACGCTAGAAGAAGGGAGTTGCGTTCTAGATGGCCTCCTGAAATCTTTACTACCATGTTTCTAAGTTCGCTACCTGTCGACCATATTCGCCTCTCATCATAGGCGATTGCTTAGAAATGCAAGTGAAACAAGGTTGAAATGTATGAAGGTAAATGTGCCATCCCAAAGCTTATTAGAACATCGTAAAAGTCCATACAATCGTGAAGAGAGGATAACTGGAATGAAAAAAATTTGACGAAGAAAATGAATTGTTTTTATCCCTTTAAAGGATCGCCAAAGGAAGAATATCTACTGCACTTCTGGCGAGTTAAATGTCCAAGCCGAATTGACATCACCCCTCACTTAAAACTCAGAGAGAGAGAGAGAGCAAACGGTCTACTCGATTTTTCATGTGTTCTTTTGCTTTAAGATGTACGTTAAGTTGTGATTCATTTTGCTCACCGTATGGAATAATTATATCCACGTTATCATGATTCGTATTATCGCGTGTTTTATAGATATGCATATATGCATGCATAGATTCATGCGCGTATGTGCTATGCATAGATATCAGATTAGACACCTAAATAAAAGTGTCGATATTGAATTTATGTCTCGAGCATTTCTTTGAACTGTTCAAATTAATTGCAGGACGATCTGTGACTAGAATATCTAGCAACTGCAGGCCAATCAATATCTTATGTGTGGTGTTCATGTCATACATCTTGTGTACGTTTCAGAGGAAAATGTTTTACTGTATTTCTTCATGTCATAGTTTTATTAGCACCGTTATATTACCAGTCATGGTGTGATTGTTTGTATGGACATATATATATATATATATATATATATATATATATATATATATATATATATATATATATATATATATATATATATATATATATAAAGTCTGCTAAGTAAAGGACATAGCGCCGAAAGGCCTCGCAGCACTCCAGTGTTTCCGTTTTCCTTCGTGGATTTTATTTTTATTTATATGTTCATCACGTTCCATATTTTCGTGGTTCAGTTATACATATATATACAGTATATATATATATATATATATATATATATATATATATATATATATATATATATATATATATATATATATATAATATATATATATATTGTGTGTGTGTGAAATATATACATATATTGTGTGTGTATATATATGTATATATATATATATATATATATATATATATATATATATATATATATATATATATATATATATATATATATATATATATATATATATATATATATTATATAAATCATATGGTAAATGAATCTGAAGGTTTCACTATCGTGCGCTGGCTACCTGTCAGTCAACAGCTAGTACGATTTCTTCGCGGTACCTCAGTGAACCGGCGGGTGGCCAGAACACGATAATGAAACTTCAGACTTGTTTGCCTCGGGTATTGAAATCTGTGCTGTTATCATTTGCCATTTACTACGATGTGATTTTGCTCTCATTGCGGTAAATCTAGTCATCATTTTAGTTTTCCCATTTTACTTTCACTCGTTGTCACGTGATTTTCTTCTCGAATCATTTCCATATATACTTTTTTTATTCTTTTATAGGATAACTGTCATCTGTAATAACTAATATACTTGTTTTGGTGTCTGGTTCAGGAGTTCGTTTTAGCCATATACACATATATTTTTACGTATTTCCCTGGGCTTATGGTATCTTACAGGCCGGCAACAGAACTTTATTTAATTTGCCTTGGAGTTCTGACTTACATAAAGGGAAATCGTAACAAAAATAAGAAAAAGGGGAGAATTTAGGAGCTGAAGGCTCTACTACATAAGGAAATGTTACATTAACCCTTGGGATAAATTAAAGAATTATATTTACAAAAGAAGCATTTGAAGGGAAAAATGGATAAGTAAACTGATAAAGGGCTTGCAATGCCTGAAGATCCTTCTACTGAGTCTTGAATAAAGACAAGGCACAGTCCAAGATGAGTCCACTGTGAATGGGTCCTTCTGCAAGAGAGATTTACACATTACACGCCAGTAAAGGAACAATATAACACCGAATATGACTCGAGTTTGCACTGAGGGTGCCAAAGACTCGAGGAATGAATGACCACTTTACACTCGAACACAGACATTGGAAATGGCACGGGATAAACTGGCACATGGACAGAAGTGAAATGCTAGTACTCCAAACTTTCTAAATGGCAAACTGTCGTGACTGAAAAGTCTTCACTCGCACTTTGCCTTAGTGGAAGCGGGTCTCTGACGAAGAAGGACGAGGGATGATCACACGTATGGTGGTGCCCTCAGGGATTCGAGGACTGTTATTGCATGGCTTCTGCCCCCACAACTAACTAACTGCTTCTACTGCTGTCTATCCCTTATAAGGGCTCCGGCCGCGTTGTGCCCGTGGTGTGTCATCCGCCAGGTGTTCAGCGATTCGGTTGCCTCTTCCCAGGTTTCCTGCGGAGGTAAGACAATTCAGGCAGCTTAATTTGCCTTTAGAGAGGCCGTTTTAAGAAGCTTAGTTAGGCTAAGCTTCTTAAAGGGAGTGGCAGTAAGTCTCCTCTCTTTGCCCTTTTTTATCCGTGTCATCTCAATATCTGTTTCAGGTAAAAGAAGGACAGATCGGAATGTTGATAACCGTGCTCTGATTTCTAAGTCAAATATGATCGGCCATGCGGTTCTCAATAAACAAAGGTTAAATTGGGGGGGGGAGGCGCGCTGTGCACGACTTCTTGTAGGTTACAATAGCTTCCCATGGAAGATAACATACGAGCCTTCATTCCGGCTTGTATGTTGATATCCAAGAAGTCGGCACAGCTGGTTTACTTTACTCTTCTCCCAACAAGAAATGGAAAATATTTTCAACACATTAATACTAAACTACTTTAAGATGGCCCATTAATTTCTTCAAATTTACGGTGTACGTTACTTTGAGATTACAAGGACGAGATAATTTTGAGGCAGGAGACAAAATTTAAGAATTAATTTACATATAAGTTCCTTAATTCTACATCAACAAGGCATGCAGTTAGTACAGTATGCCTTGAGGAGGCTGTGTAAATGATAAAACAGCGTTTATTTTAGTAAATGCATCCTCCCCTTTACGTGATATTGTAATGACGATACATAATTCGCCAGCTCGACAGTTGACGGCTGACCCTCACTCTGAGGATTTAAACCACGCTAATTTTATGTGTCCACTGCCCATAACTCGAGTACAGGCCATAAATAGATACTCGCTCAATGTTATGACGGGATGAGCAGACAAATGACGAGGGGTCTGGGACAAAACAGAGTTCTTAGAAGGAAAGAAAAAAAAATAACAAAAGGAAAAATTAACAGGATGTTACAAATGAAAGCGTGACCGCATACGAAAGGTGGAACACGTCTCTCGGATTTTATGAAGGGCCATTTAAAATCACGAGAGCAGGAGTCTATGACTCGCGATTCATTAAAAGAGAAAGTTAAATAAATAACTAAAAGAGCAAATGATGTTGGCAGAAAAACCAAGGGTAATAGAGTGAGGTATTTATTGTGTTACGTGGGGATTTATTGTCCTTCGCCTATAAATTACGGCCCGGACTATCTCTTCAGCCCCAGGTCTGGAAAAGGGAACCCAAAGGGCGTGACTCCTTCAGGAAGAGCTGACACACATGCCCTGTGCCAAGGTAGGGGCACAAGGGCGTGCCACTTCCCGCTCTGTTATTCTCAATGATTTATGCATTTTAAGGGGAATGGTATCCCGTATTTAATTGCCTCTTGTAGTGATAATTTAAGAAAAGATTAATAGAGGAGGATAAGGGATAGAAGTTCCAGAGGAACGGAAGAAGATAGTGGAGGGCCTTGACATCCTCTTCTGGATTAGAGGTGCCAAGACCTTCGAAAGATAAAATGGTGGCACAGGTGCCAGGGGAGCTCTAGAGCTCTTTGTAAACTACCTGGAAATTCCCACGCCCGTGGTAATTCCACTGCGAACCTTTCCCACTGGGACAGTCGTCCTTGGCTGGGGAAGCGGAGGGCCCGAGACCGGAGGGCGGCATAGAGTGCCACCTGGGCCAGCTGCTGCGACAGCTGACGCAGGAGTTTTCAGCACTAGTTCTACCATGATCCGTCGCAACTCTTGTAGTTCGTCGGCCAAATGAAAGATGGCAGAATCCTGACTCGCAATTGCGTCGGTGACGGACTGAGGCAGAGAGGAGGCTGTCGGGGGTGGCGTGAGAGGCTCGCAGGTATCAATGACCAGCTCAGGCACGGGTTGCGAGGCCGCACCTTTAGGTGAACTTCCGCTGTGGTCGAGAGGAACCGTCCCTCTTACCAACGCTGGTAGCAGTGCCAGGCCGGGAGAAGAGGGGGGTCCTGAGTTGGATCCCTTGAATGGAGATCGGGGTTGTGCTCTGGCGCTGGCACTAAGGCAGAGTCAGGCACTATCAGAGGTGTCTTGTGCTCATCGGTCAGGACGGACGGAGCTTGGCACTGCTCAGTGCATGCAAGTGGCACAGGCAGGAATTTGGCATCTCCAGGAGGGAGATCTGATTGGGGCCCTGGCACTGGCACTGAGACAGGGCCGGGCACTGGAATTGGATCGGGAACCGATCGAGGGGGCCACTGTACATCGTACTCAGGTGGCACTGGTAGGGACTGCACGTCCTCCTGGTACCCAGGGGGCGCCAGTCTTGACTGAGGGAGAAGCGGGGGAGGATTATTCACGCCCGAGGAATGAGTTGGGGAATGTGGACCCCTGGATTGTCGCAATTTCTGTGGGGACTGAAAGTCCTGTCCCAGGATGACGTCATAGCCTCCGGGGAGATGGCTTGCTACTGCAAGATTGCAAATTTTGGACTGATGAGGTCTTGTGACTCTCAATTGGACCATAGGGAGTATCATTTTAAATTGATTTACTCCCTCAATCATGACGAGTTTTCGTCATTGACGATAGCTCCATAGGAACTCTGTCCCTTTGTATGGGGAGATTTGGCCCCGAGTCCTCGAATGCCGTGACTCGGCGTGCGCGGGTGGCTGCCTCGTGGAGGGCCACATATATGGGGCCTTCGGCGGAGGGCCCAGTGACTTGGAGTTTGTGACGCCAAGCAATGACTGGCGGGGAGCATTTGATTTATTATTGTTTGGGCATTTTTGCCCATGAGGGAGAATGGCCATAAACCTTGCACGCCGTGCAAAAGGTTTGGCTAAAGTCTTTCCGCGCTGCCCCTGTGGAGGGTGCAGGCGAGTTATTGGGTGGTTTTCCGGGAGAGAGAGGCATTGTTTTCTTGCTTTGGCACTGCTCAGTTAAGTGCCCTATCTTTTTGCAATAATGGCAAGTTAGGGGCTTGCCCAAGTTTCCATTCTTATGGGAATTTGATCCTCCGAGGAGGGGCAGGGGATTTATCTTCTGCCCCATGGATCCTTCCTGAGGGTGGTGAGTCTCCCACATGTCTACTATCCGGCAACACTCGGTGAGTGTTGCTCCACTACATGAGTGGCGAGGGCAGGAGGGGCGTAGTGCAGGAAATGCTCAAATCTAAATCGCTCGAGTACCTCGGCGGCGCTAGTGGCCCCTTCAGACTCGAGCCATTTGGCTAACACCCGCTCCGAATGGTACACCCAATCATACCAAGTCTGGCCTGCTTCTCTTGGCTGCTCTCTCCAACATCTCCTCCACCGCTCGGGGGTAATCTCGTATGCCTTCGTAACCGCTTGGCATACGGCTTCCCAGTTTCCCCTGTCCTCTGCCGAAAGGGCGTGGTAGGCAACAAGTGCCTTCCCTCCCAGGAATTTAGTGAGAACAAGGGAGAGTTTCGCGGGGGAGAGGGTGCAGCACTCCAGGACTTGTTCGGCCCTCTCAAGCCATACTTCAGGTTCGGACTCTGTCCATTTTGGCATGAACGAGTGAGCTTGGCTGAAGGCACTCATTCCCACCGCAGGAGGTGGGGTGGTGTTCTGTCGTTCTAACATCTGGAGCTCATGGGGCGCTGTCACTCTTGCTCCTCCCGTTCTAGATCCTCTCTTCTCTCTTGGCTTTCTTCTTTCTCTCTCGTTCTTGACGTTCTAACTCTTCTCCTCTCTCTTGGGCAATTCTTTTCTCTCTCTCTCTCTCTTCACATTCTTTCTCCCTCTCTGCCTCTTGGGCAATTCTCTCTCTCTCTCTCTCCGCCCGTTCTTTCTCTCTCTCTGCCTTGGCATCGTCCACTCACTCTTGAGCCCAGTCTCTCAGAGCTTGCCCTGATAGTCCCATGTCCTTTCCAGCAAACATGTAGAATGTGAAGTCCTCGTTTTGTTGGGCTCTGGTATTAGCCATCTTGAAATAATGGTTATATGGACTGGACTCTCTAGCGAATCAAATATGTCTGAGAAGACTCAGGTTGCCTGAAAAGACTCAATTGCAGGAATCTGAAGCACTCAATTGTTCAGACTGCAGGAGAATGGATCTGTCTGAATAAGACAGTTGATCAATAAGTCTGAGGAGACTTTGTTAAAGTTTAATATGTCTCGGAAGACGTAACTGGATTTTATGTCACGCTCGGACTTGGCCGGCTATAGCGTGAAATTAAGGTGTTGTTCTAATGAACTAGAATGAACAGTCCCATAAGGACTTGATTTTGGGTTTCCCGTAGGAATTAGAAATTCTCGCCTCTTGTGACATAGAATTTTTTAAAGTCTCTTAGGACTTGGAATTTGGTTTTCCCATAGAAATTAGAAATTCTAGATAGTGTGACATAAATTTTATAAGTCTCAGAAGGACTTGGAATTTGGTTTTCCCATAGGAATTAGAAATTCTTGCCTCTTGCAGCGTAGAATTTTTTAGGAGTCTCTTAGGACTTGGAATTTGGTTGAGAAATTCTCGCCTCGTGCGACATAGAATTTGATTTAGTTTGCCCGTAGGACTTGGAAATACGATTTTTCCCTTAGGACTTAGAAATTACTAACGGGATAAAACGCAAAAAAAAATTTTGCTGAGAGAAAAAGAGGGTACACACGTGGGCAGGGTGGGGGGTGAAAGGTTGTCTGACCCTCAGTGATTCTTTGTGAATGAACCCGTCTTTTTATAGACCGTCTGTGACTCCGGGGAATTTCCCGGGATAAGAGGATAACAGTAAAATGACCTAGTAATTTTCCCTAGAAGTGGAGTTCAAATTTCGATTTCCTAACACCTAATTCGAGTTTTAACTAAACTGAGAGAAGTATTTCAGCAATGCAAGCTGACTTTGTCTTGTCCTATGTGGGAATTTATTCGCGCCTAAATAATTCGCTAATCCGAAATGTGAAGTAAAATTTATCATGGAGGAACTTCGTACTATTCCTCGAAGCAAAAAATATGGCAAAGATTTTAACACGGAGGAATTTCGCACTATTCATCGAAGCAAAAACATATGGCAAAGATTTTAACATAGAGGAATTTCGCACTATTCCTCGAAGCAAAGAATATGGCAAAGATTTTAACGCAGAGGAATTTCGCACTATTCCTCAAAGCAAAGAATGGTTATCACTGGTTATTTCCTAACTACCTATCCTGAAAGGCATGCATTAATGAATCTAATACGGTAGTTCTCTTCTCTCAGTGAATACATGCGTCCCTATTTCTAATTCCTAGGAACAGTGACGATTGTAAAATAAAATTTTGCTAAGATAAATACATTACTTACGTGGAACTCTCTTGGTCTGTGCTCTTGGTAACAGGTTCGGAATTTGTCTCGCACCCAGCTTAGCTTTGCTAATAGCTGATCTGGCGAGTTGCAAATGCAATGAAGCAAGGGAAAATGAAACTGCTAAACGAGATCTAAGGCCAGGTCGCCATTTTTACATATTTCCCTGGGTTTATGGTATCTTACAGGCCGGCAACGGAACTTTATTTAATTTGCCTTGGAGTTCTGACTTGCGTAAAGGGAAATCGTAAAAAAAAATAAGAAAAAGGGGAGAATTTAGGAGCTGAAGGCTCTACTTCATAAGGAAATGTTATGTAAACACTTGGGATAAATTAAAGAATTATATTTACAAAAGGAAGCATTTGAAGGGAAAATGGATAAGTAAATTGATAAAGGGCTTGCAACACCTGAAGATCCTTCTACTGAGTCTCGAATAAAGGCAAGGCACAGTCCAAGATGAGTCCACTGCGAATGGGTCCCTCTGCAAGAGAGATTTACACATTACACGCCAGTAAAGGAACAATATAACACCGAATATGACTCGAGTTTGCACTGAGGGTGCCAAAGACTCGAGGAATGAATGACCACTTTACACTCAAACACAGGACATTGGAAATGGCACTGGATAAACTGGCACAAGGACAGAAGTGAAATGCTGGTACTCCAAACTTTCTAAAGGGCAAACTGTCGTGACTGAAAAGTCTTCACTCGCACTTTGCCTTAGTGGAAGCGGGTCTCTGACGAAGAAGGACGAGGGACGATCACACGTATGGCAGTGCCCTCGAGGATGACTGGAGTCTGGAGTCGGACGGGGGAGAATGAATGGTCTCTCAGCAAAGTTACCACTCGCCCACATGCATGGCTGTCCCTCGAGGACTGTTATTGCATGGCTTCTGCCCCCACAACTAACTAACTGCTTCTACTGCTGTCTTTCTCTTATAAGGGCTCTGGCCAGAGGTCAAGAGCTGTGTGTGGTGTGTCATCCGCCAGGTGTTCAAGTGATTCGGTTGCCTCTTCCCAGGTTTCCTGCAGAGGTTAAGACAATTCAGCAGCTTAATTTGCCTTTAGAAGGCCGTTTTAAGAAGCTTAGTTGGGCTAATCTTCTTAAAGGGAGTGGCATGTAGAGTCCTCTCCTTGCCCTTTTTTATCCATGTCATCTCAATATCTGTTCCAGGTAAAAGAAGGACAGATCGAATGTTGATAATCGTGCTCTGATTTCTAAGTGAAATACAATCGGGCCATGTGGTTCTCCAATAAACAATGGGTGACTTAGGTGGGGGAAAGCATGCCGCACGACTTCTTAGATTATAGACCACTGATATATATATATATATATATATATATATATATATATATATATATATATATTATATATATATATATATATATATATATATATATATATATATATATATATATATATATATATATATATATATATATATATATATATATATATATATATATATATATATATATATATATATATATATATATATATATATATATAGTCATGATATAGATACATAAATACACACATACATTCACACACACACACACATTACAATACTACACACATATTACACACACACATATATATATATATATATATATATATATATATATATATATATATATATATATATATATATATATATATATATATATATATATATATATATATATATATATATATATATATATATATATATTATCAAGCTGTGTGTTTTCGGTGTGTCACTGTGTGTGTGAGGCTGCTAATGAGTTCTTTCAACGTGAATAATAAGGAAAAGAGCTTGTTTTATGTATGTATGTATGGCCATGTAAATGAACTGGAGAATGGCATGGCTCAGCCAAGGTGATAAAATATACAGGAAGCAGGAACAGGAACAAACATGGCAAAATAATTTATGTGATGTCATTGTACAATAAATAACGACTAATATTTGTGTGATGAATATGCTAGTTATCTCTCTCTCGGTTATACACTAATTAAATGAAAACTAAAAACTCTCTCACATACATAAAAAGAAAGTCTTCAAGACGGGTTGTGGACACAGAAAATTAAAAGCACATATGTTATATTAAAAGTTCAAATAAAAATAAAAATAAAAGAATATAAAATTACAAGTTAAGAAATATTTGACATAGCAAAACGGGTTGACGTACCATGGCACAGATTAATGAACAGCTAAAGAATGTAAAAAAATCCAGAGGTTAAGAAACATACTGTGGAGGCCGACTGGTGTTCAACTGCCAAACGAAGCTGTTTATATTAAGACAATTTCCCCGAGGACCTAAAGCGTTTGGGCTGGAGTTTTGACTCCGGCAATAATGAAATTATCGTAGTTAACGGGACCTTTACAATTTTTGCTATGTTGACTTATATTGGACTGTTCAACATATTGGATAGTTTTTGTGAAATAAGTAACTAAACATTTGTTAACTATGAACCTTCATTACAATCAGCTAGAAGAACTCATCAACTACATCAAATAAATATTTAGAAGACTAGAGGACATGAGGGGCATAATGATTTTAAATCGAAACAAGGAGAGACAGAAAGGATTATCAGGAGTTTGTTTATCAAAAGTTAAAGTATTTTTTAATGTTAGTAACCCAGACCCAAAGGAATCAGCGCAAATATGGGAATCGGTATAAAAGGGAAGCTTAGAAACATTTATTTTATTTGTTAGTGCAAAACTTTATTAAGAACCTGTGTAAATAATCATGTTGACGAACTGTATATAGGGCTGTCTCCCTTTACATCTAACTGGTCTGTTTTTCATAAGGAAATTACCCTTCTTTTAACATGTTTTACTGTTTTTCCTACCAAGTCATGTCAACAGGATTATTTACAGGTTTTACAAAGAGTTTTGCATCACCGCAAATAAAATAAATGTTTCTAAGCTTCCCTTTATGCCTGATTCATATTTGGTGCCTGATGATTCTTTAGGGCTGAATTTACTGACATTGTACAAAAATTTTGGCGCATTAAATGTTAAACTTATCCCTATTAATCCGCTCAGAATTGCATCCCTGTTCCGATTTAAAGATCGTTTATGTCCCCATGTCTCTGGTGTAGTGTACAAATATTCTTGTCCCAGATGTAGTTTGGGAACTTGTGGTTCTTTTTCTCAGAGGATGATGAGGGTTCAAACAGACTGCCACAAGGGAGTTAGTTTCCGAACCGGCATGTTCACTATTAAAATCCTGAACAGTCCAGGTATACGTGAACATAGCAAAAATGTAAAGTTCCCCATTAACCATGACAATTTAATTGTTGTAGGTCAAAACGCCAGCCCAAACGAATTATTGGTCCTCGGGAGTCTCTTCATTAAACAGCTTGTTCCACAGTTGAACACCCAGTCCACCTCCACGCCTTTGTACCTTTCTTAACCTGTTTCTTTTGTTTACATTCTTTTGGCTTTCGTTAATCTCTTACCATGGTAGGTCCAACGCCCGTGCTCCTCAAATATTTCTTAACTTTGTAGTTTTTTGTTTTTTTTTTTGTATTTTTCTTTGAACTTCAATCAACATTAGTACTTTTAATTTTCTGTGTAACTTGTCAGTCTTGAGTGTACTTTTACATGTGAAGTTTTGGTTTTCATTTTAATTAATGTATAAACTATATTTTAGATAACTAGCAAATTCATATACTTTTATTGGTCGTTATTTACTGTTCGAACCCTGATGATGTAGTCAGCTGAATGCGAAACGCGTCAAAATTAATTATAGTACGTCGCCATGCTTGTTCCTTGCCCTGCTCTTGCTCCTCGTATATATATATATATATATATATATATATATATATATATATATATATATATATATATATATATATATATATATATATATATATATATATATATATATATATATATATATATATATATGTTATATATATATATATGTGATCTTAAGAATTTATACTCCTCATGTAGCAGCCAAAAGGTCATTTATCCCTTGATGCATTTTTCTCCTTTCACTTGACTATGGGAGCAAGAAACAATGCGGTTGTGATAGAATCGAGCGTATTTTTGAACCAGAGAAAAGCAGTTAGCCAGTGTTTCACTCATGTAAGGGTAGGCTCCCACCTTACCTGACGTGGGATAAACAATGGTGACCCCTTTCACCCCCCATCACGTGATGTGGAGTATCTAGGCATTGCGGGCATGGGGGAACATAGCCGGGCTGGGAGATAGATAGGACATTAACCTCTAAGTACTTAATCTTAAGGTCACTTTTCCTCCACTTTGCTGGCTGTATGACTTTACAGATTGATAGCAGGCCCATGTCCACACAAAAACTATGGAATGCGCACTGTCTCGAGAAGAAAGAAGCTCCAGAATCCCATCACGACGGCATGTCCAGCGCTCCTTCCTTCTCCGCTGGTGAGTGCTAACTTGTAACTGGCTGAGTTCATCATGTTTGGCGCCTCACATCTGTAGACCAGGCACGTTGATCGCAAGCAGTCATAAGCCAGCCTTTTCCTTCCCTGAAATCTTTGATTTTTCCATTCCTTCTAACTTCAATTCTCTTCCTCCAAAAAAGCATTCCTTTGTTAAGTCATCCTACTTGAGCAGCCTGCAAATCACCCCATGTCTTGCTTTGAAATCAACTTTAATATGATTCAGTGATAGTATTCCAATATCCCTTCCCAATGCAAAGTAAGGGCAAATTAGTCTAAGTGATATATGTTTGTTTCCTCCCCGTGCAGAGTTATGGCTTTAATGGATAGCAGAAACTTCCTTGCTCTTCCATGTTGTTCTAACTCCGCCTCATTCCAGGTGCCATCAACCTTACCCAGTCTGCACCCATGCCCCACTAGTTCTGACTGTCATCCAAATTTCACAACCATTCCTGCCGCAGCCTAATTACAAGACCCTGTTGCTCCGCAGAAACCTTAATTAACTGATTGCCATTACCCTGAATTCACCTCCCTTCCACGTACTATTATCTGTGATCTGATGTAATCTACCATAACATGCATCAGTCGTTGTCACGGGGTTGTTGTATCTGAGGCCCTTCATATTTACAGTGCTTATTTGTAAATCACGGCATTACTGATCTACTGGGTGTAATTTATGTGGTTGTACTTGTTTACATTTTACATTCTTTTTTCTTGCATATTTGCCCCAGTCTCTCTAAATAAACCCTGTTTAATTGTAAAGAATTCTAATTGGAAATGGCAACCTTAATTATTTATGTAATTCTAGAAGATTCTATGTGAGTTTCCCAGCAGTTTTCCTTTGTTCATAAACTTGGGACCCCCTTGTATGTAGGCAGTCATTAAAAGATAAACGGTTCCAATTCTCTCCTCAACTAAGGACCAAGTTTATGATAATATATATATATATATATATATATATATATATATATATATATATATATATATA
>NC_089793.1:43714341-43759341 GCF_040412425.1 Macrobrachium rosenbergii
GACACAGGTCAAAGCTCAGAAATACCACCATCGAGAAGGCAACAATTCGCTGGTGGAGGAAGGAAACCAGAGAAAAGGGAGAAAACTATGATCAGAAAAAAGGGGAGGGGGGTACCTCCATCCTTAGCATAGATCAGTCATGATACGGGCTCCCTAACCTCCTACCAGCGAAATGGTAAATTCTCCAAATAAGGCTCCAAACGGAATGGAGCCTGGATAAAAACTAGCAGAAACATTCTGCTAATAAAATGCGAAGACTGAGGGTCAAGCACAGCAGAGGCAGACACAGCCCACGCCCGGCGCGTGGAACTATTTACCTTGGTAAACAATATACAATCATTCAAAAATCATGCCTCTGTAATAAAAAAACAAAAGGAAATGGTACTCAACTTAGATGGTGGAAACTCCTGATGGGATGACATGATGAAAATGCAGAAAAAACCAAAAAACAACACCAAGGAAAAACACGGTGTATCTAAGAAGGCGTGCTAAATTGGAATGAAGATGGCGGCCGGGGTGGTGGTTGGCTAGGTACGGGGGATGAGGTTTTGGAATGGCTCCTCCCTTTTCAGGGTTTTGAGATTGGAGAAATCTATAGGACGAAGATCTGTGGTTGTGGCAACCACTCACCCCTTGTGTATACCGACACCATCTAGTGGTGTTCGATCCAGGGGTCGTAACCCTGGCATTATGGTTAGCTTTTCTCTGGTATATTTAGCAATATTTATACCTAGAAATCAGTGCTAAAGGACTATTTCACTGGGTGACACAGGTCGAGCCCAGAAAAAAGCTTAACGACACTGGAATAGAAAAAAAAGTTTAACACTACTTGGCAGCTGCACATGCACATGTAATGCTACCACTGTGTGGTAGCATTACAAATTTTTTTCTGCTTAGTTTAAAAAAAAAATGTACTTACTGGTTAACTGGAAAAATTAACAAAGACAACTATGAATGCAGCAATCGGATTACCTACTCAGTAAACTAAATAGAAAAACAACACTAATAAAGATTACCATATCTAAAGCAAAAAGTTTACTTGGTCAATAATTTTCTGAAAAATAAGAAATAGGGAAGACTACTTTTACACTCAGTAATATACTGAAAAACAAAGACTGATTGACACTACTAAACTACAGTGCAGCCAACTGTTCTACTCGGTACAGTAACATTAACATGTTGGGCATTTTGTTTATTTACTGGATATACTAATTTAAGTATTATTTCACAATCCGAAGAAATATTAATTCGAATGACTACAGTACACATAAATAGTAGTACCTTATACAGAACACAAGCCAAATGTGATTTATTTGTATTAAAGTGAATATCCCCTTTACATAATTATGCAAAATGTTTCCTGTAAATTATAATAATTTTACAATATCGCTTAAGCAACATTTATAAGACTCGAGTACCTACATCAGCTGCTTTTATTCACAAATAAAATAATCTGTAATGTTTACACTTCAAATCGTGTACATACTGGAATGTCGACTTGGTATAACATGATCTTTTCACTTGCTGGTTGTATTATCACCTATCCTTGGATATGAAAAGGCTTTGATCAACCCTTTCAACATACACAGTACATATCTGTTTTTCATATTACTATCCAAAACCTGTATGCTGACACTATAATTCCTGATACAATTGTGCAGTACACTTTGTTCTTTACCAAGTTTTGAGTATCTGAAAGTTAAGAATAACATCTTTGGGAAATACTTAAAAAAGGAATTACCATACCTTGTACTCTGATAAGACTACAGTAGTGCATTTAATATCTAAGTTATTTTTGTTACTTAAACACAAAAGAGGATAGGAAATAGTCTAAGTTTTCATTAACATTTTTTTTTATTATACTGTATATTTCACATTGCCTCAAAACCAAAAGGAATTAATTCTGTGTTGCAACTTAACAACAAGTGGTCATAAAAGATTAACAATGTTCCTATTAACAAATGTTTTCCTATACAGTTCATTTTGAATTTAGTCTAATAATATTGCATTATTTTGTTAGACACGCCTTTGGATGTTCATTAAAAAGTTTTCTAAAAATTGTTGGATTATTTTTCTTGAGGTGTTATGTATTCTACAAAACTTGGGCCATATTTCCTGTATGAACAATATTACTGGAGGCATCAGAGACATGCTGTTATGATTTGCTGCTTCAATGTAAATTCTTCCTCAAGTTTGCAATAATAATATTAACTTATAGGTATTTACTGTATCGTTATTACATTTCTTTTATATACCCAATAAGGGTTATTTAATCACTTATCAAATCACTACTACATAAGGTGTTCAATCATCATCAAAGTTAATATTTTGCCTTATATTTAAAGTGAAAAAAATAAAGACTATAAGTTAAATTATGTTTTGGAGGGATAGTGTTCTTAAAGGCTTACATTTATTCAACTACTAGGATAATGACATTTGTCATGGATTCCTTAGAATTGATTGAGATCCTAAATTCCCAATACTTTGGGACCATTCTGAGTTTAAAGATATTCGTGTCACCTTTACTTTTCATGTGAAGGGGAACCAAGAGGGGCAAAAATCTTACCTAAGAAAAAATAATAGTGGGGCAATAGCTCACAGGATGCCAGACAAGCCTATTGATAAGAGGAAGACCAAAAGGCTTCAGGAACACACAGGAAGGCACAGATTTCCAGAATGTATAGGAAAAGATACCAAACTGGAATAATATAGAACAGGCATTATTATGCTGCTCTACAGATTTTATTACAGGGAAATAATCTTCAAATTGATTTGAACCATTCAGATACAGTCCACAGAGCTATAATGAGGGAAAAGAGCAAAGTGAACAGGTTACACATTTTCACAATTTTAATAAAAAGACCTGATACAGCTTTAAATTAGAGGGAAGCATTTTCTTGAACTATCAATAACAGATTACTTTTGCATACTTCATCTTGTATTTAAGTTCATATTAATCTGCTGTGCTCCTGGAGATATATCAAATTTAAGATAATTTACAATTTTCCTAGATTTACAAACCTTAAGTCTTTTATTTGAATATACCTTTAATAATAACTGGTTTGCTCAGTGAAGCTTGGTAGCAAGATAGTTAACCTGTAGCAGGTGCAAATGCAGGTTTGGCTAAAGGTTGAATTTTAATGACACTTCAGGTTAATATATCCAGGAAAAAATGCAGATTTATCTTAACTTTGTGATTTGTTCTTATAAGAAAACAAACCCTCGTCTTTTACATGTAGACCCACTCCTTAGGCATTAGGTATTGTCCAGAAGTTATGACCGGTGTTGATCTCACACGTGGAAATGTCAGCTTCCCAGTCACATATGTGTGCAAAGGAAGGACGACTCCTGTAACCACTTGTACATTCTGGGATATGTTATGTTAAGGATAACAGGCTCTGCACCATTTTATGGTTTATTTGTAACATACTCCAGGAAATTAAAACTTTTGGCTCCCCATGTGATATGTGAAGGCCACAAAACCCCAGATACAAGATGGAAAGTAAGTCACATATACCAGCTACATGCAGTAAATTCAGAGATTGAAAATTCTGGTATGTAGCTAACTTGCATCTAGCCCATTCAGCAAGATTATGTCCAAATGCTATTCTGTCCAGCAAGAAGAGATGGCAAAAGCTTGAACAGTAGTTGTTTATGACTTCCAGAATGTCCTTCTCCAATGGTTTGTACCTCTCTTGACAGAGTGAGAGATTCAAACGATGCTGCTCAAGGCAGTAGATGCAAAGGATTACAGACTTCAGTGTCTTCCTCCCTTCTTTACCTTACTGCCTTTCCAGGTTGTAGCCTGGTTGGAAGAGGAAAGGGCCAAGAATACTCCTAACCCTTTTCCAAGGAAGGAGAATGCTAGAAACCTGATCAGTCATTGAAAGAGGTCTGGCCATTTCCAAAGCCCAGTGTCATTTATTTATTTATAAATGATTTGTTTAACCAAACCTCTGAACCCTTTTAGGGTTCTTCTCGGGCTGGAAAAAAATTATAAAAAAAAATAAAAAATAAAAAAGGGGGGGGAAGAATACATAATAAATTAAATAAATAAATAATAAAAAATTGGAAAAAATTAAAATGGAATAAAAAAATTGAGAAAAAAAATGAAAAAAGGGGGGGAATTATATTTTATTTATAATTTTATTTTGTTTAAGAAGAGAATGATGATATTAATTGAAAAGTTATTACCTTCAGCTAGAATATCCTTTACTGATTTATTTTGTAAATAAGTACTGTATTTCTTTCATGTTGCCATCTGGGACAGTCAATCAAGATATGTTTGACTGTTATTGGGATGTTACATCTTTCACAAGTTGTGTGCGGAGTTGACATCAGATGACCATGTGTGAGTCTGGAATGTCCTATTCTGAGTCTTGTTAAAATTACTTCATTAATTCTTTGTTTTTGGGAAGAAGAATGCCACTTTTTAACCTTCATTCTTAATTTGTCTTAGTTTGTTTTCAGGGGGTGTATTTGACCAATCATTTTGCCAATCCCTATAAATCAAAGGTTTAACTGATGCTAGCCCAGTGTCATTGGCGTAGCTGCCCCCCATAGGTTTGATTGCACCACCCTTCCTGGATCCCAGAGGAACTTTGATTGAAGGAAACTGCATGGTGGATACAGGAGTCTTAAGCATCAGTTCATTTCTCCATCAGCAAGTAAGGAGGAATCCAGGATCAATCCCTTCATAAGTAAGAGACTGCCTTTGTTGTAACCTGCCTTTCAAAGACTACTAACACTGTTGCACTCCTCCAGTTAGCCCTTGGGTCTCTGAACTGGTGAGAGAGGTCAGTGCCCTTCCTCCCTACACCAACAGCATTCAGAACTTTGCCTTTTCCTCCTCCAAAGAGACCTTGGACAGGGCAAAGTTAGCCATTACGGTGATCCACAAGTCCAACAATGATGTAACTAAGAACAAAGCCATGACCCTGAACTACATAGCAACTAAGAACAAAGCCATGACCCCGAACTCCAAGGCTCCTGCTTCAGATAAGGAGAAAGAAATCCCTTTCACACAAAGCCAAGGTTGTTTATCAGCCCACAGACTGACAGGTCCACCTGTAGGGGGCAGATCTCGGCAACCTCCATGATGTAATACTACAGAGTCAGGAAGGTACATGGAAAAATGACTGGAGGATAGAGAATTATATGATCCAGAGATAAGACACTGTACCTCTTCCAGAACACCTTATGCAAGTGGGGACCAAGGCAACCAAAAGGATGTGCTGACTCTGGGGTAAAACCCAAGGAGGACACCAGGTACTTAGGAGTACCCTTGTTCATTTCCCATAGCCACTGCACTCACAAATGAGCTCAATGACTTCATGAAAATGATCTCCAGCTCGTCTTGAGGGCAAATAACCATCAGGTCCAGCAGAATCCATGGAAGAACAAGTTGGATCCTCTAACAGAAGTAGAGGTAGATGAGGAAGCCCAACCATATCCTGCTCAGAGGATCAAGACATGCCTAGAATGAGTCCCACACACACACAGAGTCACAGTCCAAAAGTACTAAAAGTGATACAAGACCATCACCTTCATCACCCTGTACCTCAAAACTGAAACCGAACCAGTCAGGTTTGGCCCACACTTCTTGGCTAAAGAGGGCCTGTCCCATATAGCAGCAATCAGCAATGCATAGGCTGGGTTGACACTGGGCCCACAGCCTCACTCCAACAGACTCAGGACAATGCCCAGGAAAAGAGTGCAGCCTTGATTAAATGATCAGGAGACTGCAAGCATGTCCTAGGAAGTATAGAAATAGCTGTAGAGAAGTAATGCAGCCTGCTGTGGACTCTTCCCAAAGTGCATCCAAAGAAGCACCAACACAAGAAGTGAACATGCTGGTGGCTGGTAACAACCAAGTCACACATCAGAGACCAAACATGAGTGGACTCATGAAACAGATCATTCATGATCGAACCATGCACCTATCCACCTGCACTACCCACAATTATCTATTGCTGCAAACAGGTGCTGAAATCTCCGTTACTCTCAAAAGAAGAGTGACATCGGCAAAAAGACTTCTTAGCTTTTTTGCAGCAGGCAGAATTCCAGGGCTTCTTGCTACGTTTCTGCCAATCCGGACATGAAGAAGATGAGGAGGAAAGCAAAGTATGGCAGTGCTTCTTTTACCTCCTGCTATAATGGGTTCTCCATCCTCTCTCACAACTGCCAGGGACAGAGTCAAGGTAGACATCCTTGAAGAATCAGGAGCAGGAGCTGCCATAGCAGCTTCAGCAGGAGCAGCAGTAACATTCATGGGTACTGCATGCTCAGTCTCAGAGGGAGAAACTGCAGCTGGGACATTGGGATCCACTGAAACCAGTGCATGGAAAAACCTACTGCTCAAAGTCAGATATTCTAGAAAGGCATGCAAAGAAGGCTCGCACCCCTAGGATGTCAAGAATAGGCCACAAAGCCTTAAGCAGCTTTGTCTCCTGGGGATGTCTTTGCATCAATGCAACAATGGCAGGAGAAGTGAGGATTGAAGTGGGGGATGGCAGGATTTGCAGAAGTCAACCACAAACCAGTGACAACAATGGCCAAAAAGAGAATCAGCTGATCGTCGTCTGGTCTATGTGTACTTTCCTTGAATCAAGGAATGGGAAAACAGGCAAACAATGTCCAGCAGAAGCAGCAGGGTTCAAGGTAGACACATAACAGGAATAGGCGAGAAGATATGGACAAAACCTTCAATTTTTTTCCTCAACCTGTACTTCTTTCACTAAGCAGGCAACCAATACACACACTCGGTGCAGTTCAAAGGTGGCAAATGATCCTGACCTTTGCCAGCAGTACAAAATGAATGAGGATTCACAGTCACAGGTGATATAAATCAAGTACACATTCAATCAAGACTTGGACATTTACTCTGATCATTCTCTCTTAGAGAAGAATTATGTAGGTATCAAGACTCTTACAATAATCAAAATCGGAACAACCTACAAACAAGGCAAAGCTGTCAACCATCCAGACCATATATAAAGCAGGTTTACCCTGAATTATGGATAAACCTTTGGGAAGTAAAACTTCCACATTAGTCACTTCATCCACATACTTGAGTTAGCTCCAACAACGGCCATGATATAAAAGGTTCCATCTGCACAGCAAGGCAGCCAAAGAAAAGATGGACATTGTTTACCAAGTGAATGGGTAGTTCCCCCAACCCCTCACTTCGCTTCCCTGATGCTAGTTAACTTCCTTGATACCAAGCTCCAAACTTAACCAGCTTTTACCAAAAGTATATATCCATATAAAAGACAAAAATCAACTAATGACATACTTCTATGTGATTTTTTGAAAAACAAGTACTAGTGTCATTACCATTTGGAAGCCAAACATTTTTGATTATACATGATTCCTCTATTTATTAGAGGTTTACGACCTTAGATTGTTGGTGCAGTTTTAAGAAATATTTGAGAATGGCAATTATTGTTAAATTATGATTTACTCAATTATATGTTTACTTATGAGAGGTGTTTTGTTAACTTTTCTCAGATGTTTGGTTAAATTTTTTCTGAAATAATGTAAGCTTAAATTTTCTCTGAGACTTAAGACCTGGTACTAAAAGTACCTTGCGGTTAGCTGATCTATTAATTTAATGCCCAACCCTATGCTTAATTTCTGAGTTCCAATATATCTGAATGTCATGTCCATTTTAGGAAAAACTATCATATCATTCAATATGACTATCATGAAAACATCTTTAAAATTCATTCAGCATTAAAAAGTTCCCTCAATCATTGTTAAAAATAAAAGTAACAATGATTGTGTCTAAAATCCAATTCTTAAGCCAAGGCAATGGTGGATAGCCCTACTCAGTACTATAACCGTATCTTCAAGTGTGCCTGTCACATCAAATATGGTTCTATTACCAGTAAAAATTAGAACAAAAAATCAAAACTTCATATTACTAATGGACCTTGAAGACCAGTCACCATTAAACAATGAAGTTAAATTTTTTCTTAAAACCACCACTGCACATGTAACACAGCAACACACACATGAATACAAGAAATGGTCTTAAAACTAAAACGCATTGATGCTTAGCATTACACAGTTTAAGAATATTTACGATGAAATAAATTTTATGAGATTCATCTGTCTCAATAAAGAAAAATATACAGATACAGTTAATGGTTGCTTACTGTGAATCCATAACACATGTTCTGAAAGAACTGAGAAAGATATGTTCTGTGGTACTTGAATAATTCTGAGTTCATATATACCTCTTGAAAAATGGAAAAGGCATTTCAAATGTTGCATTTTTAGCTCTCCTTTTACCTCAATTATTTTTCTTTATTTTTAAAATCCTTAAAAATTCAATGGTTCAAGATGTCTTTATAAAAACTAAATATGACATTTTTATGATAAAATTAAGTTTTATATATACTTACCCAGTAATTACTTAGCTAAGAGTTTCTACTTGAACGGCAGTTAGAATTTTCAAATACAGGGTAGGGATTCTTTTGTTTTGTGTAGGTGACTATGCCCCGCCCACTTTCAGGGTATGAAAGAGGAACAACATCGCCAACACGACAATTTGTTTATGCAAAATAAAGAGTCCATGTGCAGGGAGGAGGGTGGGCTCCATCCGTAATTATTGGGTAAGTATATATAAAACTTAATTTTATCATAAAAATGTCTTTTTATATATGTAACTTACCCAGTAATTACTTGGCTGATTCCACACTGAAAGGTGGTGGGGAATCATGGACAAAAGCTTATGTTATAATTGATGAGATAATTGTTGTTCCTTATCTGGTGAGAGAGCTGCTGCAGGTAGATACTGCCTCTGGTGGCACTCATCTCAACCTGTAGCGACGTGGTGGCATGGCCAGACGCGCCTCTACTTAAGTGGGACACTTTGCAGAGAAGGAGTACTCTGAAGGTTGATGAAGTATAAGATTAAGCTTTGCGATGAAGGTGTATATCGAAGGCTGACAAAGCATACATAATTGCTCATGCCCTGGACACAGTACCACAAAAATAACATACCAGACCAACAAAGTCACTTACACCATAATTAAACAATAAAAACAAGACCACTATCCAACACTAAAAACTGGTGGGCACTCCAGGTAATGTCATACCCTCCCAGGCTCCCCAAGAACTCAACACCATTTTCAAGGCGAAAAGAAAAGGAAAGGAAGGGACACCTCCTACACTTCCTCACCCATCACTACGCATTTATCATACACTGTCTCGACGTTCCGCAAATAGTGCATCACTAACACTGACTTGCATTTCCAATGAGTTGCCTCCAAGATCGTAGATAGATTGTGTCTGAACGCTACTGAAGTAGCAACTGCTCTACCTCGGGCACTTTAACTTTTAATAGCGATAAGTCAATTTCTGCTAATTGAGAGTGTGCCTCAACGATGAAATCCCTCAAGAAAAACGAAATGGCATTCTTCGATAGGGGTCTAGTTAGTTAGTTAGTTATGAATGATTTGTTTAACCAGACCTCTGAACTCTTTTAGGGTTCTTCTCGGGCTGGGAAAATAAGGGGGGAAAGAGTACATAAAAAATGAAGTAGTTAAATAAATAAATAAATAATAAAAAAGGGGGAATTAGGAAAAAAAAAAATCAAGAGGGAAAGAAAAAAAAAAAGAGGGAAAAAAGGGGGAAGATTATATTTTACTTATCAATTTGATTTTGTTTAAGAAGAGAATGATATTATTAATTGAAAAGTTATTACCTTCTGCTAGAATATCCTTTATTGATTTGTTGTGTAAATAAGTCTTTCTTTCATGATGCCATCTGGGACAGTCAATCAAGATATGTTTGATTGTTACTGGGATGTTACATCTTTCACAAGTTATTGGGCTTGTGTGCAGAGTTGACATCAGATGACCATGTGTGAGTCTGGAGTGTCCTATTCTGAGTCTTGTTAAAATAACCTCATTAATTCTTTGCTTTTGGGTGGAAGAATGCCACTTTTTAACTTCGTTCTTAATTTGTTTTAGTTTGTTTTGAGGGGGTATATTTGTCCAATCATTTTGCCAATCCCTATAAATTAAGGGTTTAACTGATGCTAGCCAGTCTGATATGGGGGCTTTCGTAGTAGTTGGGGGGATTGTACAAGCCAATTTAGCAGCTTTATCTGCTTTCTCATTACCCTCAATGCCTACATGGGCTGGGATCCAACAAATTTGAATTTGAAGGCCGTTTGTAATTAACTGATGTATTGCCCGTTGGATATTTTGGACAAGGTGATTATTTGATTTAAATGATCCTATTGCTTCAATTGCACTTCTTGAGTCGCTCAATATGAGTGTTGAAGGAAGTCCTTTTTTGTTATAATCTTGAGAGCCAATTGTATGGCTGTTAATTCAGCTGTAAATACTGATGATATTAGAGGAAGGCCCATTTGGATAGTTTTATCACTTGAATAGCCTGATGAGCCCACTCCAGCTTCATTTTTGGATCCATCTGTGTAGATTATGAAGGGATTACCCTTCTGTCTTATGTGTTCCATGGCATGTTGATGGTACATTTCTGTGTTGGACATATATTTCTTTGAAAGATATGATAAATATGTGCATATTTTTGCCCTTTTTAGTGTCCATGGTGTGACCAGATTTATTTCTTGGGTAATTTTGGGTATCATGTTATGTAAATTCAATAAATGATTAGTTTTTTTAGTAAATGAATTTTGATTTGGGTTATTATTTGTATTTTGATTGAGAAATTTATTTGATGCAGGAGATGTACCTGCTTGAAGGGATAAGCCTCTTCTTAAAGTATTTAGATCTCTGTAATATTTTAGAGGCAGTTGGCCTGCCTCTGCTAGGATAGAGACAGTTGGAGATGAGCGGAAGGCTCCTGTACATATACGTACTCCTCGTGATGTAAAGCATCTAGAGATTTTAAAGTTGTTTCTGAGGCAGTTGAATAAATTGGACAGCTATAATTTATAATTGATAGTACTGTTGCATTGTATAACATTAACATTGTGTCTCGTCCTGCACCCCATTTGGTGTGTGAGATTTTCTTTAATAAAGTAAGGGCTTTAGATCCTTTGGCTTTGATATATTTGACATGATCTTTCCAATTTAAATGTTGGTCAAAAATTATACCTAAATATTTAATACTATTGCACATGTTTATCTCTTCATTATAAAGATATAACTTAATGGTTTGTTGTTTCAACCATCTTTTGTCTTTGTAGAAGACAATGCCATTTGCTTTATTTACCGACAACTTGAAGCCTACAGAGTTGGTCCAAGTGGTTATATTATTTGTTGCTATATTAAGTATTCTTTGAGCATGTCTCAAAGAATAACTTGAATAATAAATTACAAAATCATCCACATAAAAACTATTTTGTACACCCTCAGGCAGGTTCATATTAATGTCATCTATTGCCAGGGCAAATAAGATGCAGCTCAAAACACTGCCTTGGGGGATACCCTCCTCTTGTACGTAGCAATTTGAATATGTATTTTCTATGCGTACTTGAAATGTACGATTTGTTAGAAAATTATTGATAAATATTGGAAGGTGACCTCGAATATTGGACCTGTGGAGTTTCTGCATAATATTGTATCTCCATGTGGTATCATATGCTTTTTCTATATCAAAGAAAATAGCCACTGCCAGCTTTTTTTTTTCAAATCCTTTTTTAATATGATCTTCTATGTGAGTTAACGGGTCTAGTGGAGATCTACCACCTACTGATCCCGATTGGGTAGGTGATAAAATTGAGTGTTTTGTTATGACACTTGTTAATCTCAAACTAACCATTTTCTCCAACAGTTTGCACAAGCAACTTGTTAGAGATATTGGCCTATAATTAGTGGGGTTGCTAGGGTCTTTTCCTGGTTTACTGATGGGTATGATTATTGCATGTCTCCATTTAGTTGGGAAGACATGCGTTAGCCATATGCTATTATGTAATTTTAATAAGAATTCTTTAGCTAGTGTGGTTAAATTCTGGATCATTTCAAAAGAAATCTTATCATGCCCCGGAGCTGATGATCGACATGATTTTAGGGCAAAATTAAGTTTGTTCATATTGAATTCTTGGTTATAATCAAGGTCCTCATCAGTTTCAAAATTAAGTGTATGATTTATTTTTTGTGTTCTAATTCTTTTGAAGTGTTCATCTAAATTAGAATACGCACTAATATCTTCTATATGTTTGGCTACTATATTTGAAATATCTTGTAGGTTATGATTTAGTTTGCCATTAAATAGTATTGGGCTTCTAGGTGGTCTTACATGTTTACCATTGATTTTACGGATTTTGTGCCATATTTCCTTAATTGAAGTATTTGGTGACAATTCCGATATATAATTTTTCCACGACTGAGCTTTTTCGAATATTATTGTTTTTCGAAATTTTGCACTATATTTATTGTAAAGTGGTTTAATGTGATCAATAGTTATACTTATAACTATTATCTTGTTTAGTTTGTTTATATTACAAGGGCCTTTATTAAGGGTGTTTAATCTGGACTTTAGTCTACTCAAATTACGTGCCAGTGTGTGTTTGGTTCAATTTAAGAGAGATAAATTATTAGACCACCATGGAACGGGGGATATATTAGGGGTTGAAGAAGTTTTGGGGATGCAATTATCTGCAGCACTGATTACAAAACTGGAAAAGAAATCATTTGTGACATCATTGTTTTGATTTAATGGGAAGGGAGGGATATTTCTAGTTTGTAAATTGTATTTATCCCAGTCAGCTTTCAGTAAGTTATATTTTATGGGAAATGATTGTTTTTGGTTGTTCAAATAATTCAAAACAATTGGAAAGTGATCACTAGTATATAAGTCATCTAGGACATTCCATTCCAGTCTTTCAATTAATTCCAGTGAGCATAATGAAATATCTATTGAGGAGAAGGTTAAATGAGTTTTTGAGAAGTACGTTGGTGAATCACTTTCATTCAGGCATTAAAGTCGCCTACTATTAGTAGGGGGCCATTTACATTATTTACTATTTGTGGTAAATCACTAAAGTTTGAGTTAAAATTTGGCTGATTATATAGATTTAGTATAGAGATAATTTGATTGTCTGGCATATGCAATTTGATTGCAGTTATTTGATATGACAGTGATGTAATATTTAGGGGTTCATAAGTTGAATCGTTATGAACATATATAGCTGTTCCTAGCTTGCCATCCGCTATTGGTGAGTGGCAAGCTAATTTATAGTTTCTAAAGTCCTTAGGAGTTGTACCAATATGCTGTAGACATATGCAAACAGGTTTATGTTCCTTTAGTATTCTCTGGATTTCACCTAGCCGAAGCCGAGTAGAAAATCCATTCATGTTCCATGAATTATTTTATTGGTCATTGTTTGGGGGGATTGGCGTTAGATTTTGTAAGTTAATTGATGATTTAGCTACATCCCGTAACATTTTAAGGGAGTTTGTGTTGCTTTGTGGTTTCTTTGCAGCTAGGTTTGATTGCTGAATATTTGATGCATTGATCGGTTCTTCTTCATATTTCCTTATTAGCAAATCTATTTGAGTTTTGATCATGTTTTTCTTTAGTTTTAAGGATTCTGAGCATAGTTCGCCATCTTGATGGAACGTTAAAGGGCATTTTCGGAACCTAGTAAAGTTACTTATGAAATTTCGGGTTATATTTTCATTTTTGTTAGGTAAACGATTGCACGTAATGATGAAACACTCTTGACATCCGCAAGATAAATCATGTTCCGAGTGTTGAAGGAATGGTTCTAATCTCTGGGTCCCAACTATGCTCCCATTACTGGATGTTGTAATATTTTTGTTAGGAATTTCTGGTATAGGCATACTGGATCTCCGATGTGCTGGTACAAAATTTTGATTTGAATTTTTAGGTTTATTATTATTACTACTTGGTCTTGTTGAGGGTTGATTTGATGTGGTTGTAATTTGATTAATTTTATGGGTTTTTGGTTCTTCAGTGGGATGTTTAATTGAAAGTTTCTGCATTGATTTCGGTGATGAGAGTGCAGAAGCGATAGGGGTCTAGAGGGGTTTTTTTACCGAACACCAGTGATTACTAAACTGGCCTCTAATCTTCTTTGTCCGATGTAAATAATATCTGAGGGCTCTCTTTCTTCCTCTTCCGTGCCAAAATATCCAATAGGGTTGAAATCGAAAAGGAACGGGGCCAGGGATGTGACGGGTTTTCATTTTTTCCTAGAAATCCTAGCAAAAAGGAGCAGACTGTGTTCCTTGCAAAAAAACCGATCCTTTTGTCTATTGCTTGAAGTTCACTTACTCTCTTAGCTGTTGCTAAGGCAACCAAAAAGAGAGTTTTCCGAGTCAGATCCCTTAGAGAGGAAGGAGCGCACAGGTTCAAAGCGAGGGTTGGAAAGCCACTTAAGAACATCAAGATTCCAAGAGAAGAACTCCTCTTTCTTGGACTTGGAGATATTGAAAGACTTAATTAGATCGGACAAGTCTTGATTATTCAAGATGTCTAGACCCTTATGCCAAAAAGCGGAGCTGAGCATCACTCTGTAACCCTTTATTGTCGAAACAGACAACCTTTTAGAAGATTTCAAATAGAGAAGGAAGTCTGCTATCTGAGCAACAGATGTTTTCGAGGAAGAGACTTTGTTTCTTCTACACCAACTCCTAAAGCGTGCCCACTTAGCTTGGTAGACATTATTGGAGGAGATGTGTCTACATTTTGTGTTAGCCTCTGATGCCAATTTAGAAAATCCTTTTGCTCTGACGGGTCTGTAGACAGTCGAAATCCTGTTAGGGCCAAAGAGGATAGGCCTTGATGAAACTTCCTGACATGGGGTTGTCTGAGAAGACTTGGAATCTCGGGAAGAGTCTCGGAGAGTCTACGAGGAGATCGATCAGGTCCGGGAACCACTGCTTCTGCGGCCAGTAGGGAGCCACGAGAGTCATCCTTACATTGTGACGAGAGCAAAACTTCCTTACTACTTGAATCATCCTGAACAGAGGAAAAGCATAAAGGTTTAGGTTGGACCAGTCTAGGATCATTGCATCCGTCACACAAGCTAGAGGGTCCGGAAAAAGGAAACAGAACAGAGGAAGGCGGTAATTCCTGGAAGTTGCAAACAGGTCAATGTTTGGTTGACCCCATAATTTCCAAAAGCTGCACAATCACAAAGTTGTAGTGTCCACTCCGTGGGCAGAATCTGCATGTGACGGCTCAGCTCATCTGCCAAGTCATTGCACTTGCCCTGTATGAACCGGGTGACTAATCGAGTCTGATTCCGATCCGCCCAGCTTAGCAGGTCTCTCACTACCTCACAGAGTGAAAATGAGTGGGTCCCCCCTTGATGTTTGATGTATGCTAGGGCCATGGTATTGTCCACATGTACCACTATAGTCTTGTGTACTTGCGTCACAAAGTGTTGCAAACCTAGATGTATCGCCTTCAATTCTCTCACGCTGACATGAAGCCCTTTCTCCTGCGAAGACTACGTCCCCCAAAACTTCCAGGTTCCCAAGGAGCGCTTCCCAACCTAGGTCCGACGCATCGGAAAAGAAGTCTAGGTCGAGGCTCACTGGAACGAGCGACTTCCCTTCCAAAATCTGTCTGCGGACCTCCACCACCGCAGATCTTCCTGTATTTCTGGGGTTATCGGAAAGATGTGACTGTCCTGATGTACCTTCCGATCCCAGCAAGCTCTTAAATAGAACTGGAGAGGTCTGATGTGAAGTCGCCCCAGTCTTACAAATTGCTCCAGAGAAGCCATCATCCCCAAGAGACTCATCCACTGGGTGGCAGAGCAAGAATGAAGCGAGAGGAAGAGGTCTACCTTCCTCAGACAGTCTTTTACTCTCCTGGGTGATGGAGAAGCCCAAAAACTCAGTTAGCCTATCAGAACTCCCAAATAAAGAATCTTCTGAGTGGGAATCATTTGTGATTTCTCGAAGTTCATTATTAGTACTAATTCCTGGGTTAAAAGAAGAGTCATCTGTAAGTCCTCCATGCACCACCCACTGATCGGATCCTCTTTTGCTCCATCTCTCCCAGAAGAGACGAAGCCTGGCCCCTACTGGAGCATGAAGGACTAAATTCTCAATTGTGAGAGGATGATTTTGAAGATGATTTCTTGATCGCTCGGGAAGCAAATCTAACTGATCCTCGAGGCCTGGAGCACGATCTCTGATTTCCTCCATGAAATGGTTTTGGTTGTTTGAGAGGAATGAAGGTTTAACTGAGAAGGCAGACCAGTTCCTCTGGCTCTTCATCGATTGGGTCAACAAATCTTGCGTTGATTTCTGGTGTAGACTTGCTGCAATCTCACTTATGGTGGACTGAAGAAACAAATGATGTTTATCCAGAGGGGAAAAAAGGAGAGCCGATTTCTGTGGGGCCGTAACACCCTTCGATGTGAATGAGACCCAATGTTTGCACTTCTTAAGCATGCCCATGGCATAAAGGGCAGCTAATTCCTGTGAGCCACCTCTAACGGCTTTAACTGCACAGGAGACAAAATTAAACAGGTCTGTGACTTCATCACACAAAAAAGCTGGTTCTTGAAGCTTCTTGGCAACTGCTCCCAAACACCAGTCGAAAAAACTCAACACCTTGAAGGACTTAAAATTCTTCAACAGATGATCCATCTCCTGTGTTGAAAAGAACGTTTTTGCCGAAGCGAGAGCCAATCTACGCCCTGAGTCAATGAGCGCGGAAAAGTCCCCCTAGGAGGAGGCTGCCACTCCCAGGGAAAGAGCTTCTCCCGTTGCGTACGACAAGTACCACATATGTGTGAGACAAGAGGGAGGAACACTAAAACAGGCTTTCCCTAGATCCTTCTTCTTGGAAAGCCAGTTCTCTACTTGGCGAAGAGCTTTCTTCGATGATTTAGAGAGAATTATCTTAGGAAGTCTCGACGAATCCACGGGCTGAGTGCTCATCAAGAAAGACGAAGTTGGAGAGGAAGGAGAGGTTGGAGTGAAAAATTTCGGGAACTGCTCCAGAAGGAACTTGAGGAGTGTTGCATACGGCGTAGAAGATGCATCCTGCTCCCCTTCTTTGTCTTCAGAAGAGATCAGAGATGTAATCGAGTCTAATTCAGGGGCTGTCTGTGCTGCAGGTTTCTGTAAAAGATGAAGGATATTATCCAGTTTATGTTGCAAAGATTCAAGAGCTGGGTCCAATGCAGGAGAAGGCTTATACGAAGCTGCAGGGCACTTGGAGCCTTGAGGGGGGCTTGAGTGCTATGGGAAGATCGGAAGCTTCAGGGCACTCCGACAAAAAAGAGAGTCCGACCACCTCAGGGAGCCTTACTGCGTTAGGGCGCTTGGCTGCTTCAGGGCACTTGGCCACATCAGGGCACTTGGCCGCATCAGGGAGCTTGGCTGCATCAGGGGGCTTGTCTGCTTCATGGCATTCATCAAAGCATTCCACCAATGTGGGACGTTCCAAGGGAATGGGGCGTTTACACGAAATCTGGAGCTGCTCGCCCAAGAGGTGTAGCAAGCTAGAACCTGGCTCCTGGAGCTGAGGAGAGGAGAAACACTCCGGACTGTCTCATTTGCTACATAAAGGTTGAGGACTGAAGGAAGGCTCCCTCATTCTCTTGTAAGGGAGATGTGGGGACTGATCTTTATCTGAGAAACGTCTCTTAAGCGGGCAAGATTCATTGGGGAAGCGACGAAGACGGCTCTTATAAGGCGAGGACTCTCAGAAGTTGATGAAAGCCGATGCACTTCCGAGACGCCTTTCCAGCGGCTATCTGTAGTCGCAACCTGGGATGCAACAGGCTGGACTGAGGGGACGACTGCCCATGGGCAAACCCCACTGACCTCCCTTGGGTTAATGGTATGCCTCCTCCCCGATAGCAGGGAGTATGGCAGGGACCAACGCCTAGGAGAATCAGCGGGACGAGCGGCTGCCTCCTCCACTGACACTTCACCTTTAGTACTGTTTTCAAACTTATCCATCAGAACATGCACTGAAGCCCCTAACTGGGGCACTGTACTCACTACCAGATTTAAACGTTGGTCAAACTTATTCTCAAGGCTGGCGAAGCAATCAGGTTCAGAAGTGATGGTGCCAGGAGTATGTCGTTTAGGAGAATTAATTAATGCAGGTGGGGAAGGGTTAACAGTTGGAGAATTAACAGATATGTCGGCCTTATCCAACCTAGGTGTCAAAGCCTGACTAGCTAATTTTCGACTGGCTTTAGTGGCTGCTTTCCACTTCCTATCTCTTTCTAGCTTTGCTAAATGAGAATTTGAAGTCTTCCATTTTTGTTCTCCCCAATCCCTGCATTCGTAACATGCCAAACTACTAGAGCAAACTTGTCCTCTACAGCCAGAACATAAGGTGTCAGAATCATAAGTCAGTTTTGTCATCCGGGTATTGCAGGCTTTACTGCAATACCGGAAACTAGAACTACTAGTGTCGGACATATCGTAACTAGTTGAAATGGTCAAAATCTTGAAAGTCAATATGAAAAAATGCCAAAAAGGCTACAAAAATACTTCACCAAGGAAGGAAATTACAAATCCAAAAAACTCTAAACTGCTGTAACAACACCAGATGTTGACGCTACAAGTGGCAGAAACAAACTGTCATGTTGGCGATGTTGTTCCTCTTTCGTACCCCAAAAGTGAGCGGGGCATAGTCACCTACACAAAACAAAAGAATCGCTACTGCAAAATTCAGAATTCTAACTGCCGTTCGAGTAGAAACTCTTAGCTAAGTAATTACTGGGTAAGTTACATATAAAAAAAAAAATAACTTAATAAGTCAGTGTCATAAAAATTAGTCACAAGTAAATCAAACATCCACCAAAACTAAATGTTTCTAACTGTGCAAATATTAAATTTCTCATATGCTAACATAACACTATAGTACAGTATAATTACACAACTCCTTAAGGGTTTTGGCCTTTCTAATAATGTTCAATAGCAGATTTTTGTTTAAGTCTTACCTGGAATAGGCTTTCTGCTGGTACTTAACTCTGCAACTAAAAATCGGCCAAGAAAATAGAAAAAGCAAGATGGACTTGTTTACAAAATAAAAATGCATAGTATTATTAAAATGATACATTTTTAAAGTAATTTGTATTTTTCCTAACATACAAACCTGAGGTCTTTACATATGGGATTAACTTTCAGCAAGCTAGAATAACGTCACATATGGTATTAACTTTCAGCGAGCTGTAATACCGGCACATATGGGATTAACTTTCAGCGAGCTGGAAATCTGGCCGTTAAACTTGTGCAAGGAGGTCATGGTAACAGTTACAGATGGTAGGGGCAGAAGCACTGCCCACCAAGTCGGTTTCATTCAGTTCTACGCAGTTTACCTTTTGGCCCAGGTAAGACAATGAGGGGTGGTACGAGGTGGGCCCTTGATGTAAAGACCTCAAGTTTGTATGTTTGGAAAACTATAAATTACTTTAAAAATTTTTCATCTGTTCCTACACAAATGTAAACCCTCATCTTTACATATGGAGACTCACTTTTGGAGGGAGGATTCTGAGTGAATCTCTGAACTGAATGGTAGTTTGGCTCACCTGGGTACCTCGTCCTGGTCATGAAAGAGCAAAGGAAGGAGACCATACCTCTGATGTACTGAACAAGAGAGATGTTCAATCATCAGACTTCTGGGCATTTCAAACTTAAGGAATTGATATCCTTGATTTGAAAAGCTTTGGATGAACTCCCAGTGTCGGAGACGATAAAAGCTAAGAATAACCAACTGGTTTGCTCACAGTCAGCCCTCTCCCCCCTTGCTAGAGAGAAGATAAAGCTAGATTATAGATAGGATACTCAGTCATCTAGATCACCTGTAAGCACGCCAGTCCAGCACGTGACAGCTTGTTCACCATTCCCCTGCCCATTGGAAGAGGAAGGAAGGCAGGAGAAAGGGAGGAGGCCAGTCCCACACACACCTTGCAGACGCACACCTTAGGCAAGATGCAACCTTTCCCTCAAGAGCTGGGTGAACTACATGACCTGTTAAGCATCCACCATAAGATCCAAGGAAATGGAATCCAAGGACTTATGGGCAACATCCCAAGGTAAAACGAGATGAATGTGATCTGCACGATTGCAGTCCATCCCAGCAGACGACCTTGGCTTTGAAAGATCTGGTCCGAAACATACTGACGTTCATCATGAAGTTGCACGGTACAGTACACTCATTTGATCATCTCACTAGTCAGAGAAATGACAATTTGGACATCGTTTCTCAGCCAACTTGAAGGTTGTTGTTGCTATCACACCGAGGAGTGTCTACTTGGAACTTGAGACTCTTGAAATTCTAAAAAGAACAGTGCCTAAGTTCCAAGAAAGGAAGTGTAAGAGACTGCTGCCCTGGTAAATGTTCTGGAGAATGAAAAATCTCTGGAGGAGGATAGTGTATCCATGGCACTACCTTGGTGTCTTTGCTATCAAAGAAGTGCCTATTTGGACACAGACTTCTGAAACTATCTTAAGATCCACATAATATTCTTCCTCAGGTTGTGGATCAACTGGTAATTACACCAGCAGCAGCTACTGCTTACATCTCCCACTCCTCAGAGGAGGAGTGTAACTAAAAATGAAGCTCCTAGACACTGCTTTTTGACCGAGTAGGAACCAAAAATAAATTGTCAGAACTTAAGTTTGGAGGTACTGTTGATCTCCCGACGAATCAGGCAAAATGACAGGAAGTTGTAAGCAAAAGACTTGAATCGTGGATGCGAAACCGAACATGTCTGTCATACATCCATCATCCTGGAGTGTGTCTGGTTGACAGCTGTGCTGAGTGTACTACTGCAAACCCGTGCACCTGAACCGCCAATGGAATGTATCTGGTTGACCGCTGTGCTGAGTGTGCCACTGTGCTGAATGTGCTATTGCAAACCCTTGTACCCACAACGTCAATTGAGGAGATGATAGAACACTAGCCCCTCCCCCTCTTGTTGACTAAGGAACTAACATGGTGCCGTTCCTTAACAACACTACGGAACGCCTATCCTTGGATCCTGAGGCTTGGAGATCTAAAAAGATCCAAGTTATTGAGATGTGGATTAGGTCATGCTAAGCTTAGGTTTAGTTTAGGCTAGCCTCGGTTGGGTTAAGTACCCAACCTAGACCCTTGAAGAACGGGTAACTACCTTCTGGTTGATGCCATGAAACAAAAAGTCCCAGGATACTGAAGTGCAGGATTTGTAAGGTTAGGCTAGAACTAGTTAGGCTAGGATAAGTAACCAACCAAAACTAAACCAACTTAGTCCCTTGTAGAGCAGGATACTACTTCCTGCTCAGTTCCTCATTAGACGGGTTGGTATCGTTCTCGGCTAGCACTCTTCTGGGCCCTGGTTCGAATCTCCAACCGGCCAATGAAGAATTAGAGAAATTTATTTCTGGTGATAGAAATTAATTTCTCGTTACAATGTGGTTCGCATTCCACAATAAGCTGTAGGTCCCGTTGCTAAGTAACCAATTGGTTCTTAGCCACGTAAAATAAATTTAATCCTTCAGGGCAGCCCTAGGAGAGTTGTTAATCAGCTCAATGGTCTGGTTAAACTAAGGTATACTTAACTTTTTAACTTCCTGCTTGATGCCATTAGACAAGTATTTCCAGGATACTGATATGCAGGACTGGTAGGTTTGACTAGAACTAGTTAGGCTAGGCTAAGTTAACCCTTAAACGCCAACTGGATACGTCGACTAAAATTGTCTGTTGGGTGCCGAGTGGACATACCGTACGTCGACTAAAAAAAATTTCAACCTTCGGTCAACTTTGACTCGACCGAAATGGTCGAAAAACGCAATTGTAAGCTAAAACTCTTACATTCTAGTAATATTTAATCATTTATCTTCATTTTGCAACAAATTGGAAGTCTCATGCACAATATTTCGATTTATGGTGAATTTTTGAAAAAAACTTTTTCCTTACGTCCACGCGGTAACTCGGCCAAAAATTTCAGAAATTCTTTCGTCATTTTGTTGTAATGTTTGCACCAGTTTATATTAGTCGTTACATAAAGTTTAATATATGGAAATGTGTGCAATTTCATGTAGAATACAACAAAAAATAACTCATGGTTGTAGCTTTTATCAGTTTTGAAATATTTTCATATAAATCATGATATAGAAAAAATTCTACTTTCGGTCAACTTTAACTCGACCGAAATGGTCGAAAACTGCAATAGTAAGCTAAAACACTTACAGTCTACTAATATTCAATCAATTACCTTCATTTTGCAACAAATGGGAAGTCTCTAGCACAATATTTCGATTTATGGTGAATTTTTACGTCCAAGCGTTATGAATTCATGCATCATTTTGTGATAATATTTTCTCTGTGTTGCTTTGATCGTTTTACAATTTGTTATATACAAAATCATTGCAATTTAGTGTACAATACAAATAAAAAAAAATAACTCGTTAGCTTTAACCATTTTGCTCACAGCGCGATTTGTATACAATATATGAAATTTTTTTTTCGCGCTGTCATATATTTGAATATTTATATATGATATTTTTTTTCATTTCTGATGGTTGCATACTAAAGTTCAGGCAATGACAAAAAGGAGCCAAAAATGAACTCTTAATCTTAAAAACTAAGCATGCTGTGATTTTTGAAAAAACTTTTTTCCGCTTCGCACTAACTCCCGACGCGCCGCCAACATACGACAGACACTTTTGTAAATAGAGGCTCGGCGTTAGAGGGTTAAGTTAAGTACCCAACTTAATCCAAACCCAACCTAACCTCCTGAAGTGTAGGTGAATGCCTTTGGTTAATGCTTTGAAGCACAGAATATCTCTGGAAGGGAAAAGTGTACAACACGCCAAGGGGATAGTTTTCTTTCCCCCATTACGCTAAGCTCTCTCACCTCTCTGAGAGAGGATGGAAAGGAATAGGGAGACCTTGTCGAACTTCCATCTTCAAGAATTAGTGTTCGTCCTTCTGCTAAGAAGAGTACTGCAGAAGAGAACACTGAAGTTGTTGTACCCAGGAGTAGGCCTGATCCGTAGATCTACGGAGCTAGAACATAATCCTGATCACACAAGGAAAAAACCTTGCATGATCAGAATTGACTGAATCTTGTTTCGTTAGCGTAGGTCAGTATGGTTCTACAGAACTTGTCTGTAAACAAAACCAACCTGTAGCTGAGAATGAACAAGAATCCGAAGAAACCTGTGGTGACGAGCTGTAACTACCTTGGTACAAGGAGTCGAAGGTTAATATTAGTGTAGAAACAATCAAGAGTCAATGTTCGAATGTGAATGATGAAACAGATTCTTCCTACCTGAAAAATGTCAAAGTTTCTGGCTTAACACAATAAAAAAGACCATCAATTCCCGCAATGACGTCCATATGGGTCTGATAGAATGAAGTTATTTGTTCAGTTGTAGGCATTATGAAAAGGACATTGGTATTATGATGAAAACGACCGATGAAGGTTGTAACTTATGTCAGAAACGTCTGGGGGAATCCCATTTGTTCGAATTCACTGGCTGTTCATTCAGTGAAGTGGACGTTTACTAAAAACGGAGGCTGGCTGCTACCAATGAATAAGACCCTGTCAACTTACATTATGAAGGATGTAAAAGTTGGCAGAATGATCCCATTCGCTTGTATATATATGGTATGGGCCTAAATACATGATCAAGCTAAAACACGTGATTGAAAGGCATTACACAGACATGCTCTTGATGCACTGGCACATTGGTTGTTGCCTTTCTAGAAATCAACATTAGTTCTATCAAGCTTTTCACTCAACAGAATTGAACGAGACAGTGATCAGATGGGAATCAGTGCTTCAACATGGCGTGACTGTAGGCCATGTGAGTGTGGTCGATGGTCTGTTCCCAGACACACCATCCTGAGGCAACTTCCACACCTCCCCGTGTGATGGCCATGTGTTGATATACGGCCGTACGTCCATGCTGTAACGTTCGCAGCTTTGTGAACTCAATTTCTCCTAGGAGAGCAAGAATGTGAGAGATGACGAGATGCTGAAGAGCGAGACTGAATGGCCGACTGGATTGAACTAACCGCACGTATATGCCTGTCTTCAAGGACGCGGATGTGGGAGCTGGAATGATGATCAGAGGGCCTCCCAGGAGAGCATGAACGGGGAGGAGTTCTGGAATGACGGAGACTAAGGTCACGGACATGTGAGCGACAAGGCAACAACGGCCTAGGCTGGAAACATGTCCGTGGCCATGCAGAATCTCTCATGTCTGTCATCCGACAGCAGGACCCAGAAGGAAACAGCTGAACTACCGAAGCCTTTCCTTCACAGGATTTCTTAACAGGAGCCTCATCATCCTTCCTATGAACACAAATGGGGGTGATCGGGGAAGACGACACTGATGTAAATTTTCCAGTCGCTGATCTCTGCTTGGAGTGAAAAACTGATGGAAGAGAAGCGGCTGGACATGACGCCCCCTTACCAGCGAGACAGTCATGAGCTGGAGCGGGAGAACCACTGCTGTGGTCGGGTAAAGACGATGGAGGAGAAGACGGAGTGGAGACTTGCAACACCACTTCTTCACAACACAGTGAACTTCTCTCAAAAATCGATGTCGACTCTGTCAACCACTGCTTCATGAGACCATCAGAGGATGGATCCTATGTAAAAGTCACCACTGTGGTAGGGGGTCCAAAGCTCTGCAAGGGATATGCTGCCGACTGAGCGGGAGAGAAGCCACCACCACAAAAGGGGTTCCAAAGAGCTGAGAGTGATGCACTGCCAACAGATCCGGATTCCGGAACCATAGGTATGAGAAGAGGTGAACGCTGGTCAGGGTACACCAAAGGCTGATGCAGCATCACTGGTACTGTCAAGGGGAGAGCAGCAGGGCTGGCAACTGTTGAAGCAGACAACATGAGAAAGCGAGAGGACAGGAAATAGGACAATAGGCCACCATAGGTTGGTAATCCTGGAAGGCCTAGAGAAGACCAGATGCCAGCCATCTCCTGACCCTTCACCTGAAACTTCCAAAGACAAAGCAACTGGAGGTAGATTGGGAATGGAAGGAACCAGAAGGAGATTGAGAAGCAGCCATCGAAGCAGGAGAAAACCCCTTCCAAGATGGTGCCTTCTTCCTCCTCTGATGCTTCCTCTTGACAAAAATCCTCCACTGCTCGGGAGGCCAAGAACAACATTCAGAGAGGGGAAGGGAGTGAGCCTTCGACTCAACCCCCCCCCCCCCCAACAAAGATGGGGCAAGAAACAACACAGGAACTGTAGACAGGGACTCCCCTGGTCCTGGAGAGAAAGTCAGGACCAAAAGCACTGTCAAAGATCTTGTGACATCAACCCCCGTGTTGAGGGAGAGGGGGGGGGAAAACTTGCTAGGTTTATGCAAAAAATATCCTTGTAAGACTGAATATAAAACCCTCGCCTGGAAACATGAAAACCCGCCTTGTCTCAATCCTCTCAATTACACAACATCTGAAAGACTATATATTACAAAATTCCAAGAAATTGTGAAGTCACAAATAAAAAACATTGTTTGTTCATGAACAGGCATTTCAGAACAAGGAGGAAAAGAATGTCAAAGAGGGAAGTTCTTAAACAAGGTTGAGAGATGTCTAAAAATAAAACAGACGGCATTGAGAGTTGGAAACTATCTCTCCAACTCTCCACAGTTACGTGAACAAAGAAAACATATTATACGAAACAAACACCAAATAGATAGGTGTTGAGTTTGCGTATATACGAAAAAGTAAGTAAAATTATATATAAGGAGAAAGGCTCCAAGACTTATACATGCTAAAACGAGTCAATATGGCTACGTAGCAAGAAGAAGTGAATAGATCATTTGTGAGACATAGAAAAACATGTTGAAATGTTTCAATATATCAATATACACAAAGTATAAACAAAAAATACAAAATATATTCAAACACAGAAGAGATAGTTGAACAGCAGGACAGAAAAATAAACGTACATCTATACCAGACTGTGGCCAAAACAAAAATGCATAGAACTGAATGTACACCGACTTGGTGTGCAGTGTTTCCGCCCCTACCATCAGTAACTGTTACTATATCCTCCTTGCAAAAGTTTAACGGTGAGATTTCCAGCTTGCTGAAGTTAATCCCATATGTAAAGAATGAGGGTTTGTAACAGCGTAGGAACAACTAATGATACTTTTAGATGACCTCAACTTAATTTTTTCAAACCAAACACAGCCCATTCATTCAAATAAATTAAAATCATAATTACACTACACAGGAAATGAAAGATGTGTAAGGCATTTAATAAGGAATTCCTGTGTTTGTATGGGAAGCAAGTAGAAATGAAATATAGGGGATCTCTAAGTTGGTATTAGACCATTATTGACATACACAAATTAACAATCATAAGGAACCACAACGGATTTACAAGATATCTAATTATATATCATGGTGACTCAAGGCATGGGATATTGTACAAGAGTAACAAGGATTCACATATCTGCATACAAATTCCAAGTAACACAAGTGATAGAGGATGCTGTTTGTTTTGAAAATGTACAGATATTAAACCAACACAGGACAATAACAGACAGTATCTAATAATAAAAAATATAGTATACAGAGATGCAAGCAAAACTGAGAATGATCAGTGCTACTACAAGATGAACACTGAGTAAAGAGCAGACAGACTTCACAAGGTGTAGGTCAGTTCATGTCAAACATACAGTCAGTTAGGATCCTCTCCAAGTTTGTCTCACTCATCTGGTGCAAAACTGCACCCATTCATAACCAAACCAGCCAAGTTAGTATAGAAATGCGTTTTCTGTCTGATACCTGCATTTGCTATCTACTGATAGCCATTACAGTAATGAATGATCTCTTGATACACGATTCCACCACACAATTACAAAACAATATACTTCCAAATCTTCTTTCTTGTTTACTGGAATCCAAGCATCAACTTTTTCATATCAGAAATAGTTGATTAATCATGCTGTATATAATGTTACAGAAATTAATATAAAAGACATTTAGCAGAGTAATATGACCTCTTCAAAAGACTACATATTTTGTGTGAACTTTTACAGGACAAAAAATTAAAGACACCAAATCTGGCACCAACTATGATAACAAATACAGTGCCCGTTTCATTCGAATTTCCAGTGTATAATACAGCAGTGCATTAAGATGCTATTAGGTTGAAAAGTACATCTAAAAACAGTGACCACATATGAAGTTAAATAATAATATACTGAATTATAAAACATGATGTCACTTTAATCATAAATACATAAATAAATATAGTCACATAATACTGAAACATGACTGGCTTTCTGTGACACTTATAAATTCATTTTCAAAACACACTTGACCATGGTTGCACTTCTGGAATAAAATTTATAAAATGCTTGCTTTTCAAACAAAATTTATAGCACCTACAGGATAAATATAAGCGTAAAATATTTTGTTGTTTGCAGTGCCACAATTAGAGAAAAAAATGCTTTCACACTAATACAAATGTACACACATGCAACATTACTGAATGACTTCAATACAGCAATCAAATGGTCATGTTATATAGATCTCTGTAAATACAAAGCTACCCTCATAAGTATGGTTACTTAACAATATGTAATTGTTAAACTTTTACCAAGAACAACATTTGTGATTTACATCATAGGAAGTAATGAACTGTACATTAAATCAAAATGCATGCAAGCCTTGGCAACTTTTTACTATAAATCATCTTGACTTATTGCCATTTCACTTCAATTAAACAGCAATGACTTAATCTTGATTATTAACACCAAAATAAGCTTTAAAACATCTTATATCTGCTAAACATGAAACAAGTTAAGTAGCTATATTCACACACATGGATATCCCTCCCCAATCCTGTATGCAGTCACAGCAAAAAGAACTGTCAAAGAGGGTAATAAGGATTATGTGAATGTCATTAGGATTTTAATGGTGAAAAGAGAAACTAATCTTGACAGAAAATAATACAAACAACAAATTCAATGTAACCTTAAGAACAAAGATTATAAAGAATTCTGTCATGAAATGTCCAAATGATACAAGCAAACAAAGTCAAATAATCAGCACTGATAAATATAAAAATGACTATTAATTGCCAGAATGAGCAATGATAAAATACAACTACATATGGTATGATCACTGTAGTAAATAACCAAAAGTAAAGTAGGTTAAAGTGAAATTACTGAAAGTATGAAATGTCTTTGGAGGAGAGAAAGATAACACTATCTATTTGTAAAACTGCTTATAAAATCATGTAAAAGAAACTTTAAATGATTAGTCAGAAGAGTACAAGTTGCTTTAACAATGCTGAAAAAGCAGAGAACCATGGAATCTAAGGTGAATGGAAAGTTAATTTTTTCCAAAAAAAGATGTGAATATTGGGAAAATACAAAGTAGCTGTGGCTCATAGGAACAACACAAATAAAACCTGGCAAAAATGGAAATAAAACAGGAATAATATATACACAGTCCTGTCAAATACGTTCCACCTATTGATAATACCCTTTTTTGTCACAAAAGAGAAGAAAATGGCATAGAAACTTGCTATGCTCATAAGTTTTGGAAACTTTTAAAAGCACACAAACTGCTTCTTGGATACAGTACTTCTGGATCTCCTGCCTATAAGAGCAATTTGAAAGAACAACAGTAAACTGTTAAGAGTTAATATAAAGAAAAGATGTGTTTTTGTCATAAATATTCATATCATTAGGTACTTTAACCACTACCAGACCAAAGCCAAAATTCATAAATTACTTAATACCACTGCCCTGAATGGTTTATTTTAAATGACAAAAATTAAATTTTACCTAATAATATTAAAAATTCTTATATCTGGTATACAGAAAACAATGAAGGTTCTGACATTTCCTTACCTAAGTTTGAAAAGTGTAAACATGAACAGTAGTGAAACTGGTAGGAAAAAAGATCTTATACAGTACATCAAAAAGAAATTAAGAATTACATTCAGTATGAAGAAATGGGTTTCAAACTTGCCAACTGGAAAACTTCATCCTGCTTTGAACAAAATTAGCAAAATAGGGTCCATCAGTAGAAACATTTAGCATATATATAACTTTCTTCCAGTGGAGAAATTTCCTGATCTGAAGTGTGGAACACTTCATATTACTAGAAGGGCAAGCAGAAAAGGAGGAAAAGAGCCTGTGCAACTCATACAATCCCAAAAATGAAGAAAACTAAAGGAAGAATGATAAACTTGATAATAATGACAAACATTCTTCACTGATATTCATAATATTTAACATAAAAATCGTGATGCACTTTTAAAATTGTTAGAGAAAGCACTTAGCATGAAACTTAGCTGTAGCAGGAGTTAACAAATTCTTCAGATACTTTTGAAAGGTGTAAGAAAAGCATTGATTATTTACACATAGTACTATCTTCTTATATAAAACATAACTAAGTACTGTACATAAATAAAACTACCATATATGAAGTTTTTTCTTAGGATGTACAGGATTTTTCATTTATAAAACATTGACTAAATTCAGTTCTACAAAATACTAATCTGGGTGTCATTTCAGGTTGAATTTAATAACTTTGCTCAGTACAGAATCAAGTTAGCAATTCTTCTTGTTAGTCTCAATACTTTTCTCCCATTTCAGCAGTTTAAATCTAATTTGGTTTCTACTTCACAGTAAGATCTTATAGTGAAAATGTAAATTAGTTATTATACTGCTTATAAGCAGCATAAAGTTATCAACAAATAAAGTTATTAAAGATATAATATAATAAATATATAATAGCAAAAGAAACCTACAAAATTATATAATTGTAAAAAACAATACTACAGAATTACAAATTATAACAGGTATAATGCACACTGAAAACACCTCAGTGAAACTTTAAATTCCAAAAGTATAAGTTGTAAAGAAAGTACTGAGGAACAGGAAACCAATTATCAAATTTACAAGTGGTGAGACATTTTTCAACCAAGAAAGTCCTTTACGATAACCCTTACAAGAGATCTATGAAATGTGACTCAGTGGTCCATTCATATCTACTTAATAATAATAATAATACTAATAATAATAATAAAGTTTTTTATAATTTGGAAACTTTCCTTTAACCTTACAAAATGCAAAATCAACCTGGAGATTTCTACAGCAGAAGGTAGCCTTTGTCAATCACTAAACCCACTTTCACTTTTGTTCCAATTTCAAAGATGGCGAAAACCAGTACAAATCACCTGAATAGGCAGGTAGGGGCCTGGTATAAAATAACGGTTTATATCAAATAGTACTATGTGGGAAATAATTTACAGCACAAAAATGTCAAACATTCTAAATTCATATGACATGATATTAGAACTAATAAGTACTTCATAATGTCAGAATATGCCATCTAAGGCATGCTCATCACTTTGTCAGCTGAGACAAACAAAGTTCAGCCTCCTCCAGCCAAAAGGTAGAAACAACCCTCAAAGCTTACCGGTAGCACATGGGTTAATCAGCCATCACAGACATACAATCATTCAACATCTACAATATAGGATGAGATGAACTAAATCATATGTCAAGCTGCCACAATGAACCAACATTAATGATGTTACATACTGTAAAAAGATACAGTTATGTTTCTAACAGAGCTTGTCTAAATGATATGCTCTTAAATCAGAGGTGAAAACTGGCAAGGTAAAATGAAAGAAGTTGGACTGCTAGGTCTCATGGAATGCTAATGTGCTTTGCACCACAGTACTGAGGGTTCTTTGTAGCATCCCTTCAGCCACCATCTCTCTCTCTCTCTCTCTCTCTCTCTCTCTCTCTCTCTCTCTCTCTCTCTCTCTCTCTCTCTCTCTCTCTCTCTCTCTCTCTCTCTCTTTTAATATGAACTTGCTTCAGTTTTCAAATACACAAAAATAAACTGTTAGGACTAACCCTGAAACCAAAGAGAGAGGATGAACGGGCAGGAACCAGTGCAGCTGGGGCCATAAGGATAATAAAAAGGGCATTTGATACCAGACAAGGTTGAGGTTGAGGTACCTACAATTAACCCTGGAGATAAATCACAGATAACTGAATAATACTTAGATAGCTTGAATCCTTAAGGCAACCACTAACGTTCAGGTATACCTGCACAGGCAGACCTTCACCACTAATGATACAGGTTTTTTACTTAGTTCTAACTGATGATGCTCCTGCAATAATTGGCTTGCTGACAGCAACTACAAATAATAAATGCCTAAAAAAGACGTCCAGTGAAGGAGCGGCTGTTATTCACTGTTAACAAATGATGTTAACGATGAATAAAACAGTCTACTTTTGTTTTGTTGTGTTCCATTACCACATTCAATTTTATTTTGTTCTCATTTTAAAACTGAATTACATACATGATGCGTAATAACGAAGAAATGCAAATAGGCCTACTCATGTTTTACATTACTTCTCTACATTGAACATTTATTCTTGTTGAAAACCTGATTTGCATACTGTACATGGTTTATAACCATGAATACACATGCATGGTCTTGTTCTGTTATGATAGCCTTTGGATTTTACTTGCCCAAGACAAGACTCACTCATACAGATTTCAATTAGATAAATGATTTGTTTAAGACCTCTGAACTCTTTTAGGAATGATGAAAAATGCCACTTTCCAGTGGAAAAATTGCAAAATTATAAATATATATTCTGACATCCATGTCAATTAGTATGAAAAAACAAGTAAATCCAGTACATCACTAATTTAGGTATAAACACTCTCAATTAAAAAAAGCTCATCACTTTTGTTTCTAACTGGAACATGCTTTCCACCCTATGACAGGAAGCGACCTGAGCCAAGAAAGTGGCTTCCCCACATTAACAAAGTGCGCCTGCTCAGGTCGTTTTGCCATGGGCATATCGATTGACATGAACTATTTGCTCAGGTCGCCTGCACAGACAAAAAATACTGAGCAGGTGTCCACATTGATGTTCAGGTGTGTCTGCTAAATAAATGGAGATTTACAAAGCTCAGACCCTATGAACACTGAGGAGTCCTGGTCTGAGATACTGTCAAAATCTCTAGTTATCAATCTCTTAACTAGAATGCAACACGTTCCTTTTTGATATGGTGATGTGGAAGTGCAATGTCTTAGAATCTGTCAGTCTAAAATAGAGCTTAAAAGTTTTCACCTGGATACCTTTACAGGCTATTGATATAATGGTATACCAAGATAATTCCATACCATGCATTCAACATTCAACAGCTAATAAGAACTTGGTCCAAGGGAAAGGGGTTTGAGATGGTGAGATGAATTTGATGACCTCTTCTGACTGGCCAAATTATCTCTGAAAGCAAGTAGACTGAAATAACTTTAGGATAAGATAAAAAACTGCAAGACATTGTTTACTCTCAGCAATGAGGAAACTACCAAAGAGATGGTGTTGGACCCAGAAGAGGTACCGCATTACAATGACCAGTTTTGAGTTTTCCTGTGTTCTGAAACAAATGTTTTATTTTTATAGCAAAACCATGTTTTTCAATAAAAAAAACCATTACAGTACAGTAATCAAAAATTGCCAGTTTCTATTAATGTAAGGAAATAATGTCACATCAACCTGAATTATTCACTCCATTGGGACCAAGAACCTGGTGTTCGGAGGAGAGCAAAATACCCTATGATTAATAGTTTTCTATTACAAATGCATTTTTGTCTGTAACAAAGTCCTGCGAACCTTTTATCACTGCTAGTGACGAGACCAGTTTTATATTTGTATTTTGATTCTTTGTTATTTTCATTACTGTTATGTTATAATAATGTTTTGTTATAAGTATACCTTAGTTTTACCAGACCACTGAGCTGATTAACAGCTCTCCTAGGGCTGGCCCGAAGGATTAGACTTATTTTATGTAGTAGAGTGATAAAATATGCATATGAAATGTAGGTAATTATTCAAATACTGAATTATGTAGCTTTCACTGGTGATTAATTTCAGTGTGATAGCTCTCAAAGCATGGAGTAAAGTTATTCAGTTTGAAAGCCTTTATTACAAACCTTGAACGTTTGCTCTAGGCCAACAATTTCATCTGGAAAACCTAACAAAATAATAATAAAAAACAGACTTGGCATTCTGTACAAAATGTGAATTTATTATCTCCAATAAAAGTTTCAGAGCACCGACTTTTTTATTAACTGAATCTTCAACGGTCTTCCATTTGCAAATTTTGTTGCATTTTCCTTGTTTACTCACACCACCTCTGGTACTTGGCAAATCTGTTTCCTCCTCTGTCATTTCCTCTGATCCATGATCATTTCTGATGAAATCTAAAGTAAAAAATTATCTAGGGTAGGTTTGTGTATAACTATGATATATTCAACATAACCAAATTCACTGCTATCACTACCAGAACTTCCCACTTCCCAGCCCGAGAAGAACCCTAAAAGAGTTCAGAGGTCTGGTTAAACAAATCATTTATAACTAACTAACTACCAGAACTAATACATCATTGAGAGAGAGCTCATCCCTCCGTAGCCCTTGTCCTGAGATTATCCTGTTAGTTGGAACACAAATGTTGCCATTTGTCGCTAGAAAATAGACAAAAGCTCCTCACAATGACAAGGGAAACACGAAATCCGTTACGAGTCGCTTGACTAGAACCAAAAGAACAATGGCCAAGGAGATCAGTCCCACGTAATGGACGAGACCTTTTGATGACTGAGATCAGTCCAGTGCAGGGTTAATCTAAAGATGCCTGAATTGGCATTTACATGGGAGGAGGAAAGATGCCTTGTCCAAAGCCATGAGAATGATGAATGGCAGTTATCAGGTTGAAAGCTGATTATTTCCTGTATTAAATCCATCCAGGAAGGAGGACAGGTCTGGGAGCCCACTTTCCCATCAACTTTCCTATTTGGTAAATTGGTCCCAATGAAAAAATTACCAGGTGTTTACAGATGGCAACTGAGGCAAAATTTGAAGATGAAGTGACATCTTCATTACTTGCAGCTTGATAACTACTGCTAGTTCCAAATTATGCTTGAAGGCCACTGCAGTGAAAATGGCTGACTCCTCTAACTTCAAATAGTTTTATTGTGATTAATTCTTTTCTTAGGTGCCAGGATATGCTCTTGAAATTGTTGTGTCAAAAGACTCTCTTATTCTTGATGGTGGGCTTTTTGTTGACCTTACATTCAAAAGTCGCCTTGAAGGGGATGAATGGAGCTCCCTGGTCCTTTGAAGATGGATTCCTAGTGCCTGTAACAGGCAGAGGTGGGTAGAAGAGCCAGGATGGCAAACAGGGGGTTGGCATCCCTCATTTTCTAACACAAGGTCTCTGTTACAATGTCTGAGATGAAGGTCAGTCTCATCAATGACCACTATTTTTATATGAAACACTCAAACAAGGTGTGAAGTTTCACTGACCCTCTTCAAGGAAGCTAGTGCTACCTGAAAAACTGTTTTTTTGGGTCACTTTCAGTATAAGAGCCCCCTTATACCTATAGGCTCATAAGGGGCTTTGGTTATGCTCCTCAAGACTAAACCAAAGCCCAGCTTGGAGGTTTCATTATAGACCTGGGCAGTGATTGGCCAAAGGGCCTTAACAGGTTGGAGAGGCTGTGATCTAAATCTACCACAAGGCCTTGACTAAGAAAGGGACTTTAGGTGCAAACCTACATATATCCTGTAGTAACAAACTGGAAGTTTCTTCTGGAGGTGCAGAGAGCTGAAAAAGTCCTCTATCACTGGAATAGAGGAATCAAGTGCAGTAGTATTCGGTTTCTTCCACCAAGAAATTAACCTAACCCACTTCCTCACCTCATTGTTAAGGTTTATGGTTAACCTCCTCCATGGTGTAGCAATTGTTTTGGTTGCACTTTTCAAAAAACCTTCCCTCTCTAAAGGTATGCTTTCTAACCTTCATGTGTGAAAACTAGGACTCCAACCTGTTATGAAGCCTGTGGAAGTAGGGTTGTTTCAGAAGTTTCTACCACAGAAAAAATGTAGCTGGGTCAATCTGTTACTATGTCCAGGAGGTCTGCAAACCATTCCACCTGGGACCAGAGTGGGGCAATAAGCATCAAGTGTGTCTTCATGGATTTGTATGACTTGCCTGTGTTTGATGAACAAAGCTGAATGGTGGGAACATATCCCATGCCTGCAAAATGGTATCCATGGCCCAAACATAAACCGTACAATGGAAGCTTCCTGTTGAGATGTCACACGAAATAATGGTAGATAATGCAGGGCAGAGCCAAAATGAAGCATTTTTGTATTCTAGTTGGTATGGCAAGAGACATTTTATGATTAATGGGGCTGTAGTGAGCAAATGTTAGCATACACAAGAATGAACTTACACTAGAATATATCAAACTGGCCTCAGAGAGGAATGTTAATACTTTTGAACCTATAAGCCAGATTACTACTTGAATAAAATAGTGTCCTAAAAGAGGTCATTAATGGTAAGAATCTGTAGTGTTTATAAATTCCAGTCAGAACACATTTACTCCTTTCTCTACATTGTTGCATTAAACCCCTAATTCTATTTGTATGAAAATAAAAATGTCCAGTACCCATTCTGCTTTCCACTTTAATTTCCAATCCTAAATTGTGTTTTAACAAGGAAAAAAAACCCATGAAATGATTGAACAGGTTAGGACTTCAGCCAGCTGGGAATTTGGGAAAGGCTCGAAATAGTCAAGACTGAATCAGCAGATGGAAAAAACTCATTATGATAAGGATAATAAACAATACTGTAACATGAAGCAGAAGACAAAGTTGATGAGAATTAAGTGTTGCTTTTGGATCTTAGTGACAGTATTTAGCAATTCTGAGCTAAATTCTTCCTGAGCAAAAATATCTTTATGTACCTTAAGGCCACAATGACTCACTAATTATGTAGATTAGCTTTTTAATGGGTAATTATATATACCAGGTTTAATAGGATTAGTTTCTTAAAAATTAAACTACTCCACTTGAAAAAGTTTTGGATTCTAATTTATTACTTTCTAAAGGAACTTTGGCCTAAAACTTTTCTTATCATCCCTCACAAAGAATGCCACTCATAAGGAATGCACTTTTTTTATAAAAAGATACATAATCACAGTATACATAGACAATTAACTTAAGGGGAGTAGGAGATAAACTAATTACGAGAAAGGAAAGACAACTCTAATAATCCAATCTCCAGTATGACCAGGTTACAATCTTCCCTATTAATAAAATTTTCTTAACTTTTCTTAAGGAACATGACCCACTCGTTGACCAGAATTAGCCTGAAATAAACAAATAAACAGAAGGTACAGGATGTGAGACTGGTTTAGTACAGACAGTCCCCAGTTATCAGCAGGGGTTCCGTTTCAATAGCATGATGATAACCGAAAATCGGCACTGATAACGGGGTATCGGCACTGATAACCAAAGACCGACACCTCTGTTAGGTATGTATCAGCGCCAATACTTGATTATTCATGCAGATAAGCACAAATCGGCAATTATCGGAGCCGAAAATTACTGATTTTCATTGCTAGACACGTGCCATAAAACTGGATTGCCTGTAACGCGGACTGCCTACTGCATCTGAAAATGAATATTGACAGAAAAAACTTTTCTTGTTGAGGACACTGCAAGTAACACAATTTCCATGTGAAACACAGCACTTGCAATGGACTTTTTCCATAAAATTCATGGCAGCAAGTCTAAATTAATTACAAGACTTCAACCATTCCATTTCTTGACTCTGATCTGGGACATCCTTAATCACTACTGTGCCAGCTTCAGTAATTCTTATAATCTCTCTATGTTCAAAGGGACACACTTGTATCTTCTTGTTCTGAATATATTATCAGTATTATCAGCTTTATAATTTGATTTTACAGGGATTGCACCAATTTTTCTTTCCTTAATTTGTAGTTCTTGTTTCCATTTCATCATATATACTTTAAAATTATGTTTCCCAGTGTTTTTAATATCCCCTGGCCCACTTTATAAACATGCTTCATTAGACAAAAAGTTAAACTACTCTCTTAATCTACTCAATATTTATAAAAATTAAAGTAATAAGTAACCTACCAGCTTTGATCATCATTCTCAGTAACAGTCTTTCTTTCTTTTCCTGGATTTAAGTCAATCACTAATTAATCTGCAGATCATTGCAAAAGTTTTACTTCCAAACAATATATATCTTCAGATCAAGTAGCATTATGTAATCAATACTTCAAATATGATGTAGCCATATATTTTTAACATAAAAAATCAATATTAGTAAAATTAATTTGGTGAAAAATAATTTTTTTAATTTTTATATATATGTATATATATATATATATATATATATATATATATATATATATATATATATATATATATATATATATATATATATATATATATATATATATATATATATATCTATATAATGTATATATAATGTATATATACATATATAGGCAAAATTTGAATCCCTATTACCTGTACTTCCAATTATGGTCATAATATTGCCAGCTTATATTAGATTTTCTTGAGCCAAAGTCTCTAAAAATTAATTATATGGATGAGAGAATATCATACTGTCTCACTTTATCTTCTGGACATATCTAACAGCACTAAGGATCTTCATAAGGTGGCTTAGAAAATATAAAAATCTAAGTAAGTTTCAACGTAAAATTTATGATGAAAGAATAGATTCTGATATATTATGACTTCAAGCATTTTCATTCAATATACTAAGGGTTTTCTGTTCACAAATTTGTCAATTTGCTATGTATATCTGGAAAGATGGAATTTATATTTAACCAGCTTTTGGTCAATAAACTGCTCCCAAGATGGTTTTCCCCCCTTGTTACAACAGGGGTTCTCAACCTTTTTAAGCTGATGAGCACCCAACTGTTTTCTGGATAACTGTGAGAGCACCACAATAATTTTATAGTTTGGGAATTAAGAAGCAGTCCAATTAGTAAGTAAAAGACTTAGTCTTCGTTTATTTAAAGGTAACAAAAATTTTAAATTACTTACTATGAAGATTCAAAAATTAATTTTTACTGCCTGGATGTTTATTCCAAGTTACTGACATTCACCAAACAAGCATATTTTACTTAACTGTCATAGATATTATAGTACTTTAGCAGCACACAATGATTCACAGGTAATATTTTTACCTCTTAAGTCAGATTATATTGATATCTGAAAATGTAAATAAATGAGATTTATTGTTCAATAACAAACTAAAACATTTGTTTGCTTATTATCAATTATATTCCTCATTATGTTAATCGTGTTATGATATACGTGGAAAACTACAAAGAAAAAGAGACAAATAAAATTCACAGGAAGCATCATTTCTGAGTACTGATACACAAGCTAATTATTTCAAATCTTGAGCATTAGAAAAATAATAATAAAATAATAAAACAAGTCCACCTCTCCCTAGTTTCTGGCTTCAGTGAGAACCCTGATGCTAAACTGATTTGGCTAGCTTTTCTATATTTGTCTCATCAGTGTTTGCCAAAGCAACTCGTGAGCATTGTTATATAAAAAAAAAGGCGGAGGGTTATTTTAAATTCGGCAGTTAGGTCTATGAAGAGTTGGTGCTCGCGATCACAATTTCAACAACTTCCAAAGAGCACAGAGGTGCTCGCGAGCACCAGGTTGGGAACCCCTGCCCTAGTAGAATGATCAAACCTATGAGTAGATTTTATTACAGAAAAGCACTTACAATTAGAAAATTTAGTATTGAACAGGAATTAAGATTTCTCCTTAACTATGACTAGGGCATTTTACATATTTTATAAGTATCATATTGCAAATGTTCAATACAGGCAGTCCCCGTTAATGGGAGGCTTGGTTAACAGTGATCCAGTTTTACAGCGCTTGTCTAGCGACGAAATCGGAAATTTTTGGTGCCGAAAATCTCCGATTTCCACTTATCGGCACCGATAATTGGGTATTGGCGCCAATGCATACCTAACAGAGGCACCGGTAACCAAAAATTGGCGCTTTTCGGTGCCGATAAGCCCTGAAATTCGCCAAAAAGGCGCAAAAATCGCCGAATCTTGGTTTGTGGCAATTTTCGGTTATCATCACACCCTCAGAACAGAACCCCACCGATAACCAAATACTGCCTGTAATGGTTCTGAGACTGTAACCGTGGATCATTTACCATATGTATATGAAGGGTGAGTAATCTCAAAGCTGTAGGATCATTATGTAACTAATTAAGGTTGTAAATGATATGCTGTTTCTAAGTAACAATTTGTATTTGTTCCTGTTTTATACATTAAAGTAATGTATTTCTATATATATATATAAATTATATTTTCTTTTTCACATGATTAAAGGGTGATATGATCTGTTTGCTACGTGACCTTATATAAAACAGGCACCATGACAGATTAGCAAACAAATCATAGCAATTAATGCACCATTTTTCTGATTTTTGGGCCCATCGTAATCCCTGCTTTTAACTCTCTTCCCTTCTGAGTACATGAAGAATAATGTGGGGGGAAGGGGGGGGTCATGATGAGCTCATTAAAGGTCATAAGCCACTACCAGGTCAAAGTCCTGGTCTTTGGTTGTTCATATTATTGTGTCTATTTCACCTTTTCCAGTTTATCTGTAAGTTTAATGTTTGTTAAATACATTGATTACAATTTGTGTTTCTCTGTTCTTCCCCTAATTTGTTTCCTTATTGATCATAGGGAGTATACAACTTAGTTACCTCAGCATGTACAACTTAGTTATCTCAGCATAACATGGTTGTCATCCTGAGTACCCACCAACAACCTTCACACTGAGACCCTATGTATACACACCTATAAAGACTAGCAGTTGCCATGGAATATCCAACCCTTTAAGTGGAACCACTCCAGTAACAAGTTAAGACAGCAAAAATTCAGGGGCACTTTAGCCATCTGCCAAAATAATCTGGAATCTCCTTCAGCTTGCCTAACACATCCACAATTGCATCTTTTTTTATGAAGGAAGGAGAAAACCCCCTTGCCTTTCTTGGAATAAATCTTTCATCATCCATTAAAAAATCAAAGCATCTTTGTAAATGCTCATACACAATACACGCACTAAAAGCAACTTACCATCTCACCAAACTTAAACAAAACTCGTCACTACTATTACAAATAATAAAGTATCATATGTATTGAAGGGACCACTAAGTCACATTTCTAGACTTTTATAGGGATCACCAGGAGGATTTGTCAATAAAAGCAAGGTGAAAATTAGAGTTAAGAAAATTTAAAATAAGTTAAGACAACCTAAGAAAATTTAAAATATGTTAGGACAACCAAATGGGAAGACACTGAAGCGAATGAATTTGAAGTCAAGGCAGAAAGCAATGCAGCTGGGGTCCAAATATACTGCAAAGACCTTGAGTACTATCTACAGGGCCATGGCAGGCAGTACCCCAAAAAAGATAAATGTTAAAAAGTTACCAGGTGTTTTTAAAATCATCTTTGGTCAAAATCTGAGGTCTGCTAACAAGGATATCCTTATCTACTAAACTACAAAATTAAATAATTTTTCATTAGGAGTTTTAAAACGCCTGAAACAAAATCCATTACCTGTCATCCATGAAGTCCACACCCCAAGTTCCTATACAACCTGGCATATTCTCCTTTGCATACTGCCACCATAAATGAAATCAAAACACTACTGAAACTCATGAATAACTATTCAGTAATTAATGCAAACATACATTTCGAGACAATGTACAGAAGTGAACATATATACGACAGTGAAGGATAAACAGTATCAATATGAATGCATATTCACTATGCTTACAACGTCGTCCTAGTTACTACATCCAAAATATTTCTCTTTTGGTATAGAATACAATCTGGACAGGGTTCATCTCAAAATACATTAAGTTAAAATATAAGTTTGAGTTGGCCATGTTCCTACAATTTTTACTATGACTCTTTAAAAATGTAAACTCTATAGCATTTCAATAAAATATACATGAATGCAAACCTCTGTTAATGCTGATAAGAGGAACCTAATATCAAAAGTATGAGAAACCCATAAAATTCTTCTTACTAAAGATCATGAAGTGGTATGTCATAAAACCAAATATATTCAGACCGATTGGCTAATGCTTAAAAAAAAAAAAAATAAAAAATAAAACTATATGCTGAGTCACAAAATACTGACCATTACAATAAAATAATACATTACAATTGTACAGTAGTTAATAATTATTATGTGTAGTGGATTATCTATGAAATTACTATGGAGATAATTCTACACTGAACCTGCCAGTGTAAAATGAGTCAGAATTAAAAACCACATCATAAGCATCAGCAATATGCATGCCAAGGAAAATCCCTTGGAAAAAAAAGGGCACTAACCTTTACAACACCCTGCTTATATATATAGGGAATGCAATCCAAAATCTTTTATTTGGAACAGAGTCCTAGCTATGTAGTATGAAAATGATATGGTTTGATCAGACCACAGTCATTTTTGAGGCAAGAAATGACTGAGCAGTAAAATTACAATTAAAGAGTAGCAAGAGCCTGTATATACCGAAAAAAGACAGTTGGTCTACTCTACATAAGAGTATCTCAATAAACAGCAAAAATTTATAATGTGTGTACAGGACTTTTCTGTCAAGCAAAGTCTGGGACACACATTGAAAAGAAATGATATTCTTGAAAGCTATAACTACAAAATAATGAGAGTAATGGCTGAAGTGTTCTGGGTTAATGGTTAAATAAAGGAGAAAGTAGCTGAAAAATGTTGAGTTCAGAGGTCAAACAATGTATTAAAATCTAAAAACACACTATTTTGACCAAGTGAAGGAAAGAAGAGGGCAGCACTTAGAGTGGTAGGATGCTAACCACTGGACTCAAGGGATCATGCACAGTAGCCATTGATGAGTATCTGGAGTACAAACAATTCAGCCAGTCAGTTTAGATATAAAAGATAATTTTGCTTGATCACTGAAAAAGGAATCTTAACTCTTGCAGGGCTAGCCAGAAGTTTGTTCCTATGAAAAAATTCAGGTCAAAAGTGTAAAGACTGCAAATAGTAGCGGACTTATCTAACCACTGACCACCATAAAAGAAATATTCTATGTAAAATGTATAATGAACCAGATAATTAAACAATAATTAGTTCCTACTCAAATACCTATACAGTCATTTTGCTTCAAAAATTTCTCAAATTCTGTTTTATTACTACATCTTTACTCCTTTTGTCAATAACATAGTCCCACCCACTTGTCCTTTCAGCTTGAAGACTAAATAAAATGACAATCATACTACATAACATAGACATACAACACTAAAATCTTACCTGCTGTTTTTAAGGTGACATACCACATCATGATGCCTAAAACAAATGAGCTGGAAAATTCTGATCAAACCACAGCACTCAGCATCCACAGAATCTGCAGCTTCTCATAATCAAGATGGGGCCTATGTGGAAGTGGTACAATAATCATAGTAAAAATCAAATACTCTGTACTGCATTTACAGGGGTTTGCTGCATTCAACAATACTGTACAAACAACTTTGCACTGTAATTGCCCCGTTACTGTAACCAAATGAACATCATGATGCAATGTGTGTATTGCATCATCATGCCGAACTACACAGAATACTGTAACAATAAATCCTTGAACAATGAATAATGTCAATACCTGTATAATAATTTGGCTGCATTCAACGTATGCTTGGTAGGATGCACAACATTTTGGAGATCCAGGTGATAAGCAACAGCAACATTGAGCATGTTCTACACTGTATATGGATGGATTAAGATATGCTTATCTATAGGTTATAGTCCCTAGATATCTTCATTATCAATTAGGCTTTTTTGTGTGATACAACAACTGTATGCTAGAATATGGTACCTACAATACAAAATATTTACTATATCCATCAGAAGAGAGCAACACTGAAAATGCATATGCTTGGTGAATTAAGTTGAATGGTTTTGAAACCTAATCTCACCTAAATATACTTCTGTCATATTACTCAAGACATGTCAACACATTTCCACATATTACTTGGCTTTTATAAAAGCTAATAATAGTAAGGGTTTCAGTCAGTAGAACTTAAGTGAATAAAGGATATTATATATGGATTATTTTTCCCCTTTTAACACACACCAACACTTCACATGTTACATCACTCACTGGGTTACACTTAATATAACAAAACTCAAATATACTGAATGGCCTTCAATAATGATGATCTGCTATGTAACCCCTCACCTTCCCAAATTCATCCTTGCTTAATCAAGTCACAACAATCTATTTCAATTTGGCACAATTCCCTGTGACCCACAATCATTTAGCTGCTTTTATGTAAATGGAAGAATTTTTGGGTATAATCAGATCTACAAAACTTCCTAGAAATGCTAGTCATCTTTAAATAGTATGAGCGCCCACTTCACACCCAAACAGCAAATGTTTGTAACTTTACAAATTACGCCCTGAGGGTTACCTTTCCAATGGACAAAATTGGCTGTTAATAAATACTGTGTCTTAAGATTACAATACACCATCACAGTAACGAACATAACCCCAATCAAAATATACAGATAAGAACCTATAAAGCCAAATAAATTAATATAGTCTTTATTAAAAGGAGTCTCCATACCATCAAATACAAAAATAAAATACAAGCAAAAATATCATGCAACTAAATTTCAAACCATTATGAAAAGAACAGCACTGAAAAATGCTGCAGTCAATCAAGAAAATAATATTTTGATAACCTACTATATACATATATAGATATATATATATATATATAGCATCTAATATGAAGTTATAGAACATGACTTCCACCTGAAACAGCTACTCAAAGCCTACTACAAATGTTAGTATCTGAGTATTGCTGTTACTGTACCTATATTTGACCAGATGGGGACATATCACAAAATGTGCCTTATCCACTAAGAGTAGCTTTTAATTAAATGATTAATATCCTCATGTAGCTGATCTGATCGCTCCATCAATTGCTGGATCTTCTTCACCACTGACTTGCGCTTCTGTCTTGCTGGACCCTGACCTTCCTGTAGAAATGGGAGAATAATATTTTCAATTAAATGTTTCCAAATAAAATCTATCACAACACCTCATTACATATACTACTGTACAGAGACTCCTCTACATAAGTAAAGCTCAATAGTTAAATTCAGAGATCTGTAAAGCTTCAGAAAATAGAAAAAAAAATTTTAAATCATAAAAATCAACCAAACATGGAAATTTCTGGAAAAAACACCGACATGAACTCTAACAAAGGCAAGGCACTATGTACACATCTTTGCTCACCAGCAGGGCATTAATGTGAAGATCTTACGAGCTTTTTCTTTAATCAACTTAACAAAAGCTTGAAACAAGCAGAATCAGACACTACAAGAACAGTCCTTTATTTCTTATTAATTGTAAAATGCATACATGACATGTTACACCCTATCATAATATGTTATATGTCAAAAGCTAATACAGTATTAACTACCACTTTGACAAGCATATGAATTGTAGCCCAACATTTTATACATTTTATGCATTTTGTGTTACAGTAAAATTTTTTACATTAATTATAAATTTTAATGAGTGTGAAAATCACAGTGCACTGCTTTGACATTCATTCATAAGTATTGTACAGGCAGTCCCCGGTTTACGACGGTTCCGGCTTACGACGTTCCAAGGTTACGACGCTTTTCAAACATATTCATCAGAAATTATTTCCTGGCTTACAACGCATGTTCCGGGGTTACGACGTGTCGTACGCCGATCCGACGGAAGAAATATGGCCCCAAAACGGCAGAATAATCATAATTTGAAGGTTTTTTTGATGTAAAACTCAATAATAATGCAGTTTACATCGTTTTCAATGCACCCAGAGCATTAAAAGTAAGGTTTTCTTATGATTTTTGACGATTTTCGACGATTTTCCGGCTTACGACGATTTTCGGTTCTGACAAGCGCAAAGAACGGAACCCCCGTCGTAAACCGGGGACCGCCTGTAATGGTATTTTTTTTTCCAAGTTTATGGTGCATAATTAATTTGTTTTTATTTCTTGTCATATATTTTAAGGTATAGCCTAATGTACCACTTTACATGTTAAAAGTTTATATACTGTATACAGACAGTCCCCGGTTTACGACGGTTTCGGCTTACGACGTTCC